>NW_019416304.1:832519-832926 GCF_000390285.2 Anoplophora glabripennis | reverse complement strand
GTATAATTATTGAATTATCTCGTTTGTTATTGACTTTACGACATAAATATACATAAATAAAGTTGGAAAGAATTATATTTTATACAATTTTGATCTTTTTGATTTTTTCGCTACTACCAAAATTTAAGGTCCTACGCCTATGTCAAGCCCAACTAAACTCAAGGGATCAACATTCCATAGGCCTGACGTCTTCGCAAGCGTAGGACCTTAAATGTTGGTAGTAGCGAAAAAATCAAAGGGATCAAAATTGTAGAAAATATAATTCTTTCCAACTTTGTTTATGCATATTTATGTCGTAAAGTCAATAACAAACGAGATAATTCAATAATTATACTTTGTCACTATTTTCCCCCTTAACTTGAAAAATATCGATCGCACGATAAAATTTGTAATAAAAGAAGTTGTAG
>NW_019416304.1:825657-829718 GCF_000390285.2 Anoplophora glabripennis | reverse complement strand
AAATTTACAAATAAGCAAAATATTTAGTGCAAATATAATTCCATTAAATTTTTTATAAATATATTTATATTTAAAGAATTCTTATTGCCCTCTGGTAGCGATTTGGAAAGTCTAAGGCCATCTTCAAACATCTGTTTTTGCAAATAAGTTGTTCTTGAAAATGTTATTTTTTTGTCCAGAACGTATATCATATGAATGCAGTTCAGCACGCGTGACTAATTACGATACTAGATACTTTGCTAATATATTTTTCCGCATTTTCTCTATTAATACCAAATTAGCCTTTTCAATTTGCTTCCAAATAGGAATCCACTTTAAAGTATTCAACATTAAATCAATTGAGGTATATCGATTGCAACTCAATATAATTCTCATACATTTATTTGCAATCTTTGAAGCCTATCCATATCTGTTCTTTTACATGATATTAATAGTGATGCACAGTAGCTAAAGTGGGGGTTATAAATTAAATGTTTACTCTCTGCAGTCAGAAATTCTGATGGAAAAAAAACTACTTACCTATTTTTTTACACAGATAATCGACATGACAACTGAGTATCTAGAATCACTCAAATACTTAAATTGTGTGACTTTTTCAATTGTAGTGTAGTGTCTGCACTGAAAGAAATGCGTTTTATTCCTTATTAGAATTCTATACGCCATTATAAGACCATTGTATACTATATGTGACAGTTAAACACGATCACTTAACCATTATAAGATGCGTTTTACACGTTAAAAACGGAAGCATATTCAGTATAAGAACGAATAATTCTGTTAATACAATTGTTGTATATAAATTCGGATACTGGTCTTTATACAACAAATCTTCCCTACTATACAATTGGAACATAAAGTCTATAACACCTAATAATGTAGTAAGTAATTCATTATAACCTTTATTTCATAGATGCATAAGGTGTATTAAGCACCATCCAGTTAAACTCATTGAATAATGAGTATGGAGATGATTGCTTTTTTTTAATAAAAGTTGTATATTGGTTATAATAGTTTTAATATGCGTTATGCGCATTATTCTAGATAAACAGTTTAATAAGCCCATTTCTTTCAGTGTGGTTTGCAGCATGAGTAGGTACTAGTTAGATCAGGTTAGGCTATTTTTTAATAGAATTCAGTTGTTGTCCTTTTTCCCCTTGGAAAGGCAGAGTGCCCTCTTTTAACATCGGATTTATGTTGAGCGCCCAAAAATACATAGAGAAACACACCTTACATTTCTTTTTTCAATATAATTGTATTTTTGCCCTTTTTCGCCCTTTTATGACCTAAAAACGGCCGTCTGCCAAGTTTGGACAACAGATTTGCGTTCAGCACCCAAAAATACATAGGAAATCAGTCATCTACGTTAAATAAGGTATAGAGTCGGTATTCTTCATATTTACCAAAGGTAAGTATCGGGATAACTGCATATTCAATATAGAAGAGACTTATCCCTGCGATTATACAAAATCTAACCAATGACATTTTTTTGCTCTTCAAATTTAGTTTCAATGCATCAAAATCTATAAGAATTGACAGGTCTAATAAAAAAAAAACAAAAAAACTTGATGTAATCAAGTCTTAATACGTAAACCTACTTAAAATTTACTATGGGTCTGTTTCACCCCTTCCGCCGGCTCTGCGTTTAACTGTTAACGGCTGTTCTCTCACGAAGCCCCTTTTCCGTGATCAACGTAAACTCTTTCTCTATTCTGAGTTCCTAATAACGAGGTTGGAAATTTGAGGGCGGTTCGATGAGAACGGGTTTTAACGAAGGCACGAAACGAAGTTTACGCCTCTACTCTAGAATTACTCAACTTTGTTGATGCACGCAAATATTGCACCAATCTTCCAGGTACTTATACAGGGTAGCCCTTCGAAAACGTACCGCAAGGCATTACAGGGTAGTAATGAACTTTTCGGCAAAATCCAAAAACAGGTAAAGTTTGCTTCTGAGGGGGACAACTTTTGGCGCAAAAAGCATAGCAAAATCTTCAACCCCCTAAGTGGGGGTGCCATCCCCCAAATTTTTTTAAATGGGAATGGGGGTCAAGTGGGGGGTCATTAGAAAGGGCTTTTAATTCTCTATACATCGATTCTTACTTTTTGAAAATCGATCCATTATTTTAGAAAATATGCAGCTTTGAAAATACGAACAATATTTTTGACGAGAAATGCGAAAATCGATTTAATTTTACTTCAAAACTTACGGTATTAGCTTGGTAAATTCCTTCAAAAGAATTCGCTGTTTTTTTTTTCTGATTTGCGAATTCTTTAGCCTGATTTTGGTGAGCAAAAAATTGTCCGCTTTTTGTTTCGTATTTAGATAGGCCACAAGAAGTTGCTAGATAACTGTCTTGTGACTTGTAGTTGAAGAGTACCAATACTGCCGAGTCTTTTAAATTGATTAATTATGGTGTACTCAATTCCAGAAAGAGTAGAAATTATTGAGCTTTTTTTCAAAAACAATGAATGCGGAAATCGGGTCGCCGAACTGTTCAACCAACGGCATCCTGAGAAACATGCGTCTGGAAAAATTGTTCGCGAATTGGTGGCCAAATTTCGCGAAACTGGCTCCGTTCATAACAAAAAGAGGCAGGTTGAAAATCCGGTACTAAATGAACCTACGGAAATAGCGGTATTGGGGCAAGTGGCAATGGATAGTACGCTGAGTACAATGCAATTGGCTACTGCGACAGGAGTGAGTCGTACAAGTGTCCAACGAATATTAAAAAAATACAAATTCCATCCTTATAAGATTCGGCTAGTGCAAGAGCTAAATGAAGACGATTTTGATCGTCGTTTGCAATTTTGCGAAATAATGACTGAACGAGCGATAAACGATAATTTCCTCTTTAATGTGTGTTTTTCGGACGAGTGTACGTTCTTCTTGAATGGTTTAGTGAATCGCCATAATTGTCGTTACTGGGCTGATACCAATCCAAGGATTTTCCATGAGACACACTCCCAACACCCCCAGAAGTTGAATGTATGGGCAGGTATTTTTGGAAATTCCATTGTAGGTCCTTTTTTCCTTCCTGGAAATTTGACAGGCGATATGTACTTGGATTTACTACAAAATGTCATCGACCCAGCTCTAACAAATATCATAGAGGACGACCCTGCTTACAATGAACACGAACTGATTTTCCAGCAAGACGGAGCTCCTCCACATTACTCGCTCAATGTGCGCAATTACCTAAATGAGACGTTTCCAGGACGCTGGATAGGACGAAGAGGTGCAATTGAGTGGCCCCCTCGGTCACCCGACTTAAATCCTTTAGATTTCTTTCTCTGGGGGCACATTAAAAGCAAAGTTTACAGCACTCCACCTGATACCTTGGAAGATCTGCGAGGACGAATCATTAATGTATGTCGCGAAGTAACACCGCAAGTGCTCCAGAATGTTCGACAACGGTTTGAAGACAACCTGTATCATTGTATGCAAGTTGGCGGACAACATTTTCAGCATTTACTTGACTAATGCCGTAAGTTTTGAAGTAAAATTAAATCGATTTTCGCATTTCTCGTCAAAAATATTGTTCGTATTTTTTCATTTTCAAAAGTATCCAGACCCCACCTAAAATTACTTGTCGACCCCTGCCTTAGAGCGTCCAGAAAGTTTGTGACCCTATGTGATCAATGAGAAATGAAAATTGCATCCGTGCATAAGAAAAATGCATTTTTAAAATTGCATCTCGAAGAGTTAAAAAATGAAAAATTTATAACTTGGGAAATATTGACGGAAATGAGTTCAATTTTCTATTCGGGGGCTTTTGGGGTCGCTGAACACGAATATCACGACGGCAACGGTCTCCGAGGAGCGTATTCGTATATACTATACTCCGCGGTCGAAATTATAGAGAGTAACTAAGACATAATATAAAAACACTAATTACCATAATGCGTATAAAATATAAAATGATTTTTATGCGGTTCAATATTATTTATCTTTGTACCGCTCGCTACGCACATCGATAGAATCTATAATCGTCTAGAGACCGAGTTACACTGAACGTCGATCTATATTCTATCTCTGTCTTTTGCACTTGGTAGGGAATAGG
>NW_019416304.1:821995-825518 GCF_000390285.2 Anoplophora glabripennis | reverse complement strand
TCAAATTTTTATGAAATTTTACCAATTCCCGTCATTTCGAGATAGCTGAAAATTAATTAAATATTTTTTTCAATTAAAAAAATCGCAAACAAAACTAATTTCAGATTCAGTATTCGTACAGTCAATTAATTTTTATTAAAGATCGTGGTTGTTTGACGTATCCATCTCGAGATGTCGTAGTAATATGCCAAGAAACAGAAAAATTAATAATTTTTTTTAATAATGATGAAAGCAGAACACCTAGGCTACAGAAAAATAAAATTGTTTATCATGTATTAAAAAACTTTCTGAATGTGAACATATTTGAAAATTTGCATGAACATCAATTTGATAATTTGCCTAACAATTGTAATCATTTAATAGAACTTGTAAGGGCTGAATGTGAAAAGTATATCGATGTACGAATAAATCATGAAGTCAAATTATTTAATTCGGTAAAATCTACGAAAAGACAAATATTAAATAAATTAATATTATTTAGAGGATAATAAATATATTTAAATTATTTTGTAGTTTTATTTAATATGACACTAAAATATACTATTTTCTGAATTACAAACTTAAAATTGAATATTTGTCATAAGATGCAATATAATGTTTAATATGTAATAAAGATATTACTTAATCCGGATCTGCTTAAAGATGCGCGCGATCAGATTGCCTTCCACACTCCACTTCCCCGGATTTTGCATTCACTGGTACCCGTGCATTGGAATTAGATACGGCCAGTCTAGGTGGTCTGTGGTGTAAACGGACTGGATTTAACCCGTCCTGAGAAACGTCATAGCATAAGCGTAGACGAGGGGTCTAATTCCATGGCTATAATAAATTTATAAATTAAAAAAACACGATTGGGACGTTTTAAAATGCTGTAATAATTAAAATGGATCAAAGTGCCTGTTATAGCAAACCGTAAAAAAATATTAGATGTTATGTTCTAGTCCAAAAGCTAGCGATGAATCACTCTCTATAATTTCGACCGCGGAGTATAGTAAAGAGTATATTATATATTAGTATATATGTAGGAGTAAAACGTGGAAGCAACGGCCAGCGATCGCAGTCCTTAACTAAAATTTCATGTGCTACGAACTGTATTAAAAGCGCCAAATTAAAAAAAAAATGCTTCGGATAATTTATTTAAATATTCGATAAAGCTTATGAAGATGACATCGGTACCTCGGAGACCATTACCGTTGTGATATTAGTGTTGAGCGACCCCAAAGGTAACGAGTTACGGCTAAGTTTATAACGAATTTCCACAAAACTCCAGGAGACGACGTGGAAACCGGCCACCCTGGGCATTAGATACCTCGGAGACCGTTGCCGTTGTGATATTCATGTTCAGCGACCCCAAAAACCCCGAGGTAACGAGTTTCGGCTAAGTTTATAACGAATTTCCACAAAACTCCAGGAGACGACGTGGAAACCGGCCACCTTGGGCATTAGATACCTCGGAGACCGTTGCCGTCGTGATATTCGTGTTCAGCGACCCCAAAAACCCCGAGGTAACGAGTTTCGGTTAAGTTTATAACGAATTTCCACAAAACTCGAGGAGACGACGTGGAAACCGGCCACCCTGGGCACTAGGTACTTCGGAGACCGTTACCGTCGTGATATTCGTATTCAGCGACCCCAAAAACCCTTGAGTAGTAAAATTGAACTCATTTCCGTCAATATTTTGCAAGTTATACATTTTTCATTTTTTAACTCTTCGAGACGCAATTTTGAAAATGCATTTTTCTTATGCACCGATGCAATTTTCATTTCTCATTGATCACATAGGGTCACAAACTTTCTGGATGTTCTAACGAATCGAATGCAAAAAACTGCATTGCGATCCATCTTACTGCACAGATTTCGGAGGTAAGGCCGTTTTTAGTGCTTTAGTTCCTTGACTATAGACAGTCGTATAGCGCTCCATTTTGTCTAATCGCAAATGTTTACTACAAAATGCCAACTCTTCGGAATGAAAATGGCGCACATTTCAAATTCTGCATTACTTTTGAGGCAATAAAAACTTCAAATTTATTCTTATTCTGTATTATTATAATTTGGTGAACCTTAATTAAGTGCAATTTTTAAATGTCACTATTTTCTCGTTTTACAGTGACGTAAAATTTATTTTTTAAATATGGGACCCCTAGAATGAAGCTTGCGCGCCAGTGGCTTTTTGTCTTTACATGAAATTGTACTTGACGATAAGCAATTTTTTATTCGTTTCACCGAAAAGCAAAGGCTTGATTAGATCAGAAGCATTCCATAAAAAAATCATGGCGATAAAAGCTCCATCTTAGTTTCCGATCCCGATAAATTTTCAAAAATTTCCCATTCAGATTCAGAACGCGCTACGGTGCGTCCGTAATCTTCATCCCTTTCGCGCCAATTCCTCGTGGAAATCGCCCTTTCTCTTTAGAGTTAAAAGTTTCCCACTCCCTAGCCCCTTTCCTTTGCCTGAAAATAATTTAAGAAACATTAATAAATCTGTTTCGCTCCCCAGACCCTGCAGTTTATTCTGTAATTCCCCAGCGTTCTTCGTTTCCAGATGGGCCCTTTCAGCGTATCGATTCCATATTTCATCCAGTTTAAAGTCCACTTAGTAGGATGCAGGGTGATAATTGTTTATTAAGTATGATGGTCAAGGGTAAAGCACCTAATTGGTGTTTAATTTAGGCACAACAATAATTTTGACTTGTTATAGGGCATCTAATGGAGGATTGAATAGTTTTTTTTCTAGTGTTAACACCACGGGCCCTTAAAAAGTTGTCGGCGTCGTAAAGCAGACCATAGTATTCCTAAATACAGGGTGGAAAGTTTAACTGGAACAAATTCTGTAACTTATGAGGACTCTATAGCAAATAGGCAACCAGCAATACATTTTTGTAGATTTTATCTACGATGTGTACGATTGGAACCTGTAAATCTTAAAGCACAGGACCGTACTTTGACCATGGCGTATCTCGTAATTTATACTTGAATAGCAATTCGGCGAGTCCGGTATTGGTAAACTATACTCCGCGGTAGAAATTATAGAGAGTGACTCAGACATAATATAAAAACACTATTACCATAATGCGTATAAAATATAAAATGATTTTTATACGGTTCAATATTATTTATCTTTGTGCCGCTCGCTACGCACATCGATAGAATCTATAATCGTCTAAAGACTGAGTTACACTGAACGTCGATCTATATTCTATCTCTGCCTTTTGCACTTGGTAGGGAATAGGGAAATGCTTTTTTAGTGGGTGTAAACGGACTTGATTTACCCATCCTGAGAAACGTCATAGCATAAGCGTAGACGAGGGGTCTAATTCCATGGCTATAATAAATTTATAAATTAAAAAAACACAACTGGGACGTTTTAAAATGCTGTAATAATTAAAATGGATCAAAGTGCCTGTTATAGCAAACCGTAAAAAATATTAGATGTTATGTTTTATTATCTTTTTTCATTATTTTCTATATCTTGTTGCCTTTTACGCAGACACGCCAATGGATTTTCGTTCCCGGCACGCTTCAT
>NW_019416304.1:790932-821642 GCF_000390285.2 Anoplophora glabripennis | reverse complement strand
CCAGTAAAGGGTATTAGTTATTAAAATAAATGTTATATGTAATTATCTAGTAATTTAGCGTGACTCTCTGGAGACTCTTTGAAGTGGAGGATAACGAAATAACTCGGGAAAATCCCCAAATAGTGGAACCGGTTTTTGTCAAGAGTATCGAAACAAACGCAGAGTTTAAAAACAAAGATTTACGCGTAAAAAGTCAACGTATTATATTAAATATATATGAATGTTTGAAAATTCAAAATAGTGAACAATGTGATAAAAAAGTTGGAAAACGGATTAACGAATTAACTAAGATATCCAAAAAAGGCCAATTTATAGCGAAATTAAAGAAGGATAGATCACGGTACAAAGAGGAAACGAAAAAAGACAAAAAGAAAGAAAATTGACTATTTACCAGATGTAATGCGGCGCACAATTTATAATATGTATAAAGAAAATAAAGTTCGTACTTTAAACATGATTCGAGATAAATTAACCGATTATCCTGATTATAATTACAAATCTTTAGATATTTTACGACATACTTTATTACAATGCGATTTTAAACATAAAAAACTTCGACAATCGTGTGGTAATTATATGGTAATATAGCTCGTAATATAGTACATCTAGACGAGACAGAGGGCTAAATTTTTCTGGACGTCTATGGATTCCGTAGAATTTATGAGTTAAATGTTTTTATGCGGTTTCCATTGAGATCGTAACAACTATACACAGTTTGTCTAAATATGAATTAATGCATCCTATACAATGTATATTGTCAAAATGGAAAATAAACTATTATTATTATTAATTATATTATATGCACAAATAACAGACTTCCTCCATTTTAACACAGATTTTCTATAATATGGAGTTAGTTTGAAGCTCAAATTACTTTTTGGTGGAAAGAAATTTGTAATTTACAATGTCGCTTGTTCAAAAGCAGCAAATGTATTTGCAATTGTATTTAAAATAAAAAATGTGTCGACTTACCTTTCCTTTTAAAAAACAAGTTGTGAGTTGCTGCAACAGCCCACATAATTAAAAAAAAAACTCTGTAACATGCTCCATTGAAAATAAAAATATACGTATTTCAGGAATTTTACGGTAAACCTTTATTTATTAAGTTACAGAATTTGTTCCACTTAAACTTTCCACTATGTGCAGTGACATATACAGGGTGGTCCAGTTTCCGATGCGGAAATTTCAGGCACCAATAGAGATTCAAAAAATAATATGAGTTTGATATACAGGGTCGGAAAGTCCCCATGGTTCATCGGCCCTTACGTGAGAGCGATAAAGAAAGTGATAGAAATCCGTGCGATAGAGAAAGATGACTATAATGAAGACATCTAATAGTCACCGCCCATTTCGCCCTTCCACAAATAAAATCCACTTTCTTTATCGCTCTCACGTAACGGCCGATGAACCATGGGGACTTTCCGATCCTGTATAAACTATATTCGAATACCCTGAGCTGGCGAAACAAATCCTTTCATATCCCAAAGCAGTCCAGTGTTTCGTACAATAGGAAACTTCATCAAGAAATATTCAGAAGTAAATGTGAATTGTAAGTTGTCATCCTCCCACATAATTTATTGTTGGAGGGATTTCCTTTGACATCCCTTTTTATTATTAAGGAAGGAAAACGTTATTTCCGAGGCATTTTAATAATGCGTTCTTACAATAAAGCCATCGCTCAGTTACGCTCGAACTTTGGGTTAGTTGAATTAAAAAAAACAAAGCACGAATTGTATTGTAATTGTAATTTTTTTCATTGCAGTTTTACTAAAGCAACTAACGCTCAAATTGTATAGTAACGATTTCTTTTTGGGAATTTAAGCAATTTCGATAAAATTATTCTGATCGTACAAATTTCTGCTGTTAACAACCGAAACGTTTGTGGTGCATTTAGCGATTCCCATTATATGAACGTGGTATGCGAAATTGGTAAAAACGTCATCGAGTACTATTTGATGCACTTCGTTTCGCTAAATAATTAACGTAACTGAAATATTTAAATTTCGGTTAAACAGAAGCACAATTTCGAATGCATGCATGCATGACGCTTTCAACTAAAATTAATAATAGATATTTTACAAATACATTGAGAGTTAAAGGTTATTTAACATATTGAATATAATACATGTACGGGATCAGTTCAGAAAATAAAAGAACTTTTGTTCTTTAAGCTTTATTATTTGTCTCCTTCAAAGTACTCCCCTATTCATACGCTTTTCCCAGTAGTGTTTCCATTTCGCAAAACAGTCCTATATAGCTTTATTTGAAACAGCCTTTAAAGTTTGTGACAAATTTGCTTTAATGCCATCAATAGTTTGAAAACGTCGACTTTTAGCACTGATTTTAATTTCTGAAGTAAAAAACAATCGCAAGGAGCCAGGTCTGGCCAGTAAGTAGGGTGAGGGAGATAGTACTCACGGTTGACTGTTTCACCTTGAGGCAAGAATTCAGTATGCACAATTTCATTAAAATCGAAAAAATAATGTTTAAATTTCTGTGATATCTAGCAAGTGAAAAAGTTATAAACAAAACAAATTTTGAGTTCTAGGTAAAGTGCCCTCTAGCGGCGCATAACGAAACTTTTCTTTGACTTAGTGGGTGTGCCAAATGAGAGGCTAATCGAACTTGAATTAAATAAGTTATTTAAATAGAAAAATAAAAAAAAATTGAACTTTGACAAGCTGTAACTTGCAAACAATTGATAATTCGAGAAAAAAATCCTGACGGACTTTCAGAACACCCTGTATAGGTACAAAATACAAATTACTGTACAGGGTGGTCCAGATTTTAATAGACAAACTTCGGGAAAGTACTAAACAGCAAAAATTAACATCACTTTGTTCTATGAACATAGGCGCAAAAAGCCACCGTTTATGAGATACAGGGCGTTGAAATGAACAAAAATAAAACAATTTTTTTAAATATCTGGAAAACTACTTGAAATTTATCCAAATTTGGTACACATTTTTTTTAATAATTCTCTTAGTTCTGTATGAAAAATCATTCTGTTATTTTTGTCAAAAAGTGTTTACGAGTTATGAAACATATTATCCAAGTAAACATCTTGCCACCTAGACTAAATTCCAAGCTGATTTTAAATTTTTTGGATAAAAGCCTCTTCCAGTTAATGGAGGACATACCTTCGGACCAACGAATCGGGACCTGGTTTCAAATGGACGGGGAGCCAGCACATTCTGGCCAGGTAGTTCGTGAATGTCTGACAAACAACTACCAAAACAGATGGATTGATCGGAATGGTCCCATACCTTGGCCACCTAGGTCACCTGATTTTAGATTATTTTATTTGGGTTCACCTAGAAAAATGAAGTTTATGCCGTTCCTATAGCAAATAGAGACCAGCTTGTGCAAAGGCTAAATGCGGCCTGCACTAATTTGAAGCAAAATCCAGTTTTAATCAGTTGCTGAGAATTCTATAACTGAAATATTCAAATGGAGATGGACACTTCGAGCAATTGATTTAATTTATTTGTTTTTCATATAACTTTACTTGTTGTTGGTATTACTTGAAAGTAGAGCTCGATATGTTTGCTATAATAGTGAAAAATGTGTATCAAATTTGGATAAATTTGGTGAAGCGGTTTTCCAGTTATTTAATAAAATTATTTTTTTTTTGATAATTTCAATTGCCTGTATTTCATAAACGGTGGTTTTCTGATATTAATTTTTGTTGTTTAGTACTTTCCCGAAGTTTGTCTATTAAAATCTGGACCACCCAAATTTGTTTTATTTTTTCCTATTTCAACGCGTTGTTTACTTAGATAATATGTCTTATAACTCGTAAACCACTCACTTTCCAACAAAACTAAAAGAATGTTTTTTCATTCGGAATATTTCAGACCGTTATATTACCAATTCAGTGACGAAGAAGTTTTACTTTAAATAAGAAAACAATATCCTTCTTTCTCCGCCACTGGTTTTTGAATTTAGACTGTAGGAGAAATATTTGAAAAAAAATGTGTACCAAATTTGGATAAATTTGATGAAGTGGTTTTCCAGATATTTAAAAAGAAATGTTTTATATTTGATAATTTCAACGCCCTGTATCTCATAAACGGTGGCTTTCTGCGCCTATGTTCATAGAGTAAAGTGATGTTAATTTTTGCTGTTTAGTACTTTCCCGAAGTTTGTCTATTAAGATCTGGACCACCCTGTATAACTAAATCATCCTATTAATCATCATCCAAATTAATTTTTTCGAAAGATGATTTTTCTAATAATGTAGTAAGATTTATAAAACAAGTAATAATAAATAATCGATACCCCTGGATTTTTGTTAAAAAAGTTAAAAAGTTTTTAAGAATATGGAAAGTAAAACAAATTCTGTTGGACAATAAAGGGAAATTCTATCCCCAATTAAAATTCCATATGTTCCCGTAGTATAGGAAAAATTAAGGAGAATAGGTAACAAATTTAATATTATAACAGTTTTTCAGACAACCAATACCTTACAGACTTTTTTGTCAAAGATTAGAATAGACGAACACAAAAACTACATTTTAAAACGAGAATTTAAGAAATCAAAAATTTGCGATCACGCTTGGGAAAACGGTCTTATAATTCAATGGGGTTCGACCAAAACTTTGGAGAAGGAAAATAATACCATTAAAAAAAATTTGAAGACATCGCGATTATTTTGTTGAAGTGTGGAAATTATATTTCAAATTACTCTGCGAAATTAGATCCTTTCTTGCTGCAAATACATACTAAAAGATGAAGTAAGTAATAATAAAATAAACATTATAATATCTCTGACTACGGTAAAACAGGTAAAAACAAATTGTTTTATATTTTTCCCAAGTCCAATCACCCACATGTATATGTACCGCTGTGCGTTGTGCATATGTATGTTAATCATTTATTCTTGCACACCAACGAATTTGTGAGTTTGCCACGTTATGTGTCAAGAAAATACTTAGAATAAGACCACATTCTTTTAGTTTCGGACAATTAAAATTAAATTAAATCATCGTTACCCATTCATGTAGTCATCTCAACTCGAATTTTAACTTGAAAAACGAATTTCAGCATGTTAAATTGAAAATTAACAAAAACTTACGTAACTTTTGTTATTAAAACAAAATCGAAAAGAGTGAAGCCCTAATATGACAGTTTTACTTTAGTATTGAGCTCCAAATATCTTAGTAATTTTTTGTCCAAGTTTTCTTTTAAAGTCTAGCAATCAGGCAACCAATCTATCAGTAAGTCAATCAACAGACCAAGCAACCAACCAATCGTGGTTGCTACGTCAGGTTCAACTACTTGATGTTTCGATGGATCTCTTCTTCAGAAGAAACATCAAATCGACGATTTGAGAACCATTTGTTCAACCGTTAGCAACTACCACAGAAGCGTGTGTTTCGAACCAGTCAGTCAATAAATCAACGAATCATTATTAATTTGGAGTAATTAATTAAACAGTTACTTAACTTATCGAGCTATTAATAAGTATTAGGTTTGCGCTTCGCGTTTGTAATTGTTTCATATGAGCCGGAAGTGAATTTTAGAAAAGAACCACGTAGAGGTTTATTTCAAATCATCTTTCCAATTTATCTCTGTCGTGGAAATAATAAAAACGCCCCGATGGAATCCTTGCCGTGAATCAAGCATATCGCGGTGGCGAGCAAACTATTTGCCTTCGCACAAAGCTGGCTACTACTCGAGAATAATTTATTCATGAGTAGTATTCAACAGAATATTTGTGTAATCATTACCTAAATTTAAAAAAATAGCAATATAAAGAAAAGAGCAAGTACAGAAATCATTCTGCAATTTTACCAACGGTTGTAAAATTGAGCCTATACATTTCTGTAGACAAAAACATTCTGTTAGTTTCTTTTTTTTCTTGAGCCTCTGAGATAATATTAAACATTGTATTCGTACAGTGTGAATACTTAAATATAAGCATCCTGGAATCGAATACTCTTATAATGTTGTATACAGGAATCAAATAATAACGAATGTATTTTAAATGTTCAGTATTCATGGCATGAAAACTTTTTCTGTATTCGTACCCAGCTCCGGATAGAACTTTTGTTCATGTAATGTGAATATTTGGACAGAAGTATTCTTCAGAAGTAGTAAGAATTTAGTACTTTTTGAATATAACAGAATATTTAGTATTCATGGATTGAATACGTTTCTTGTATTCGTACCTAGATATAGAGCTTGTGTTCATCTAACGTCAATATTTGTATGCAAGTATTCTGGAACCGAGTGCTCTTTGAATGTTGTGTACGGGATTCAAATAATAAACTTTTTAAATATTTAGTATTCATGTATTGAATACTTTTTTGTATTCATACCCAGCTCTGTACAGAGCTTTTGTTCATTTACTGTGAATATTTGAATATTATTCTAGAATGGAATATTTTATTGTTATATTCAGGATTCAAATAATAATGGATACTTTTTAAATATTTAGTATTCATGGATTGAATACTTTTTCTCTATTCATACCCAGCTCTGTATAGAGCTTTTGTTCATTTAATGTGAATACTTGAATACAAGTATTCTGGAATCGAATATTTTTTAATGTTAATTCATACCCAGCTCTGTATATAGCTTGTGTAAGTAAGTAATCACATTACTTGAATACAAGTATTTTGGAATCGAGTACTCTTTGAATGTTGTATACTTAATAATGGATACATTTTTCATCAGAATATTCATGGATTGAACACCTTTCTTTTAGTCATACCTAACTTTGTAGGCAGCATAAAATCAAAATATTTTCAAGATATTTAGAGATAAACACTCTGACCTTCATGTTTATACTTGTTTCAGTTTGATACAACAGTTTCTTTTTGTCTTTAGTCCTCAGATAAGTTTTTAACATTGTATTCGTACAATGTGAATACATGCATACAAGTATTCTGCAACCGAGTACTCTTTGTATTCAGGATTCAATAATGAATATTTTTTAAACAGAATATTCAATATTAATTGATTGAATACTTTTCTTGTATTCATACCTAATTCTGTAGACAGCGCAAAATGCAAATGTCTTCAACATATTTAGAGATAAACATTCTGACCTTACGAAAAGCTTCATTTTATGTTTATACTTGTTCCAATTTGATACAGTAATAGTTTCTTTTTGTCTTGAGTCCCTAAGATAATTATTCAACATTGTATTCATACAATGTGAATACATAAATACAAGTATTCTGGAACCGAATGTCGTATTCAGGAAACAAATAATGATACTTTTTTCAACACTGTTCAGTATTCACGAATTGAATACTTCTTCTCCTGTATTCATACCCAGCAGTGCGACAGCGCAAAATGAAACATCGAATAGTGTGCGTGGGTGGCAATCCATCATTAAGTCCTCCGAAAATAAATTTCATTTATTCCCGGATAAAAGCCGGGTTTTTATCTAAAATAAATTAGTCTGGAATCGATGAACCCGGCCATATTTTAATTAAGGTGGTGTTTTCGAGGCGGGTATGCCGCTGCAAACGTAAATTGTTACTGGTTGTATAAAGGATTGTTTTGTTTCATTTATGTTCTGTAATTTCCTTTGAGGACGAGATCTTTTGTGCGATATGTGGGACTTATTAGGCGCCCCAACTTTTTGATCAGCTTTGAACTTCGTTTACAGGTACTGATTCTGGACCTAAAGAAGGCAAATTTGAAATGTTCGCCGGCTTTTAATGTGGGAAAGATGAAGGAGGGACGCAATCCGGAAATGTTTATGTTAATTATGATTTCCGGTTTCGAAGAAAAGGAGCCTTTGTACAGGGTGGTCCAGTTTCTAGTATTTAATTACTTGTTGGTGCTCGAGGAGTTGGTAAGATGGTTTTATTTTTTTGTCGTATTTTGTTATATTTCCTTCTAATTTTTTAAACTTACCTACAATTAGTCGAAGATATTTACCGCTTGCAAAATTGAATACGTCATGGCCAACTAATAATATGAGTTAGATATACTTAAAGAGACTTAAAAGAAAAACACCGTCCGTGAAAATAACAAATCGCCAAAACACGTCTATCTGTTATCCTCCTATCCTAGTTCGTCGGGTTTTCTAAGATTTCTGGAGTGAAATTTTGAGGTTAACTTTTCAACAATACAAGGTGTTTCTGAAATAATGCGTTCCTTGAAAAGGGTGAAAAAGGACACGAAAATGAACAACTTTTATTAAGCAACTGATGGTCTAAATACTTCTGTTTCCGAGAAAATTAATTAAACAAATTAATTATAATTGTGAGCCGACCCTGTGCATCTTGTGCACGTGCGTTGTGTGTTGCGTTATTACTTAGCTGGCGTATAAAATGTTTATTGGTGTGATATGAGTCCTCATGTACAGAAATCCCAGTTTTTCAGTGAAGGTGTGGTGTTTTGGTGGCCTTCGTTTGGATGTTTGTAAGCGCATGGAAACAATTTCGAACAATTTTCGTAGAGCATATCGTCTATTCGTAAGTAATTCGAATAAACGAATTAGTTTAATTTTTGTTTTACTTTTAAAACGAGATTTGAATAAATTTCAGTATTTTCGAACACACAATTAAACCGCCAAATCGCACTGGGGCGCGCGGCAGCTTCGATATCAGAGGTACAGCTGGCTGTCGTACCAGAGACGGCTTTAAATTTTTTGAAATCTTTATGTGAAAATTTTTTTTGAGGAACACTGAACAAAAGTGTAAGTCTGTCTTTTTCTTCAACGTTAATACAGAATGAATTAAATAAATAAAACTTTGTTACTAAAGGAAATGAAAATGTAGCGGGGGCTGTCACATATTATTTATTTATATAATCTTTGTTAGAAGCTGGTTACAGGATGTATATTGGATTTAAAAAATCGCTAATACAATTTTTCAAAATTTGGTCCCTTGAAAAAATCGTAGCAGAGTAGAATTTGATGTTTCGAAATATGCTCCTTTTTAGAGTTTACTATAAAAATATTTGTTTATTTTATTAACTAATTATGATAATGGGTTGTATATCTATAAATTAGAACACATTGCATAAATATTTAAAGCCACTTGGTTACAATATACAGTGGTCTATGCAGACATATTAAAAGCCCGAATAAACTCTTGAAAAGGACTAAATAGAAACTGATATGTTTGATTAACGTGAATCCCCTCGCCTCTCACCTATCAGGGTACTTGATTTATGTGAATCCCTACGCCTTTCACATGCTTGATTTATATGAGTCCTCTCGCCTCACCATCTTTCAATTAAATAAAATATGTGCTCAAAATGATTACTTTTGACTTCAATGCATTTCAAATGACTGCACAACTGAGAAGAATGTTTCGGCACAAGCATTTCTGATTCGCTTAATCATATTTTCGCGTGTTGTTGGTTCTGGTTTGTAAACTTTGCCTTTGAGATAGCCCCACAAAAAGAAGTCTGGCGTAGTAAGATCGGGTGATCTAGCTGATCAATTTACTGGACCAGCTCTATCAATTCAGCGACCATTGAAATCACAATCAGTACTTAAGGTGCTACTACCAAATAAATCATGTTGAAACCACATGTTCTGTCGCACTTCTAAGCTCCAAAAATTAGAGGTTTCTATTTAAAAGGCCTCTATAGCAAATAGGCAACCAGCAATACATTTTTATAGATATTACACAGTTTGTCTAAATATGAGTCAATGCACAAATAAGAGACTTTCCTCCATTGAAACGCATATTTTCTATACAATGGAGTTAGTTTGAGACTCAAATAACCTTTTGTAGTAAAGAAATTTGTAATTTGCCGCTTTAGAACAAGGGACATCGTAAGTTACAATTTTTTTTACAACAAAAGGTTATTTGACTTTCAAACTAATTTCATTTTATAGAAAATCCGCGTTAGAATGGAGGAAAGTCTGTTATTTGTGCATTAATTCATATTTGACAAACTGTGTAATAAAATCTATAAAAATATGTTGCTGGTTGCCTATTTGCTATAGAACCCTCATAAGATTTCAATCCCCTGCCACATTTGAATGTTTCAGTTTAAAAAATCACGCAATATAACAAATAAATAATAGAAATTACAAAAAAAAATAATAAAAATTTTAAACAAAACAAAACGAAAAATTAAAATGATGAACTTAAAAATCAAAGTAATATCCGATAGCTCCGTTTTATATAGGTATCCTGTGTGAAGGTTTTTATTTAACTGACAAACCCCAATATGGCTTAATAAAATTGAAGAGAAACCGTATTTTGTTATTATGTTTACTTTCGGAGATATTTTATATTTCCGAGAATCCTACAAAAGCCATTTTTTATGCCAACGAAAGTTGTCTGACAAGAAACACCTTATATATTGATATTTGTAGACAACCAACTTAACACGTATGATACAATAAAAGTATTTATGTATAATGTTCACCAGCCTACAGTGAATTTAGTTCTCTAGAACCCCATATACTCGTATATCTGCAATAAATTCATTTAATATGTATGCTAATGGTGTCTAAGGCTTACCAACCAACATATGTTAATATACAGGGTATCCCAAAAGTGACGCCCGTCCTTCTGGGTTTTGATTAAGAGAACAAAAACAAATAGAAAATCAAGAGTGGAAAATTTTAAGATTGTATTTCTTTGTTGAGTCATTCAAAAAAATTATTCAAAAACCTCAAAATAAACATTTGGGTTGGGTTATTAAAAAAATGTGTACTTCAGAGCGGTATTTGCTGCAACTGCATGTTTTTAAACGAAAACTTACCATTGCCATTGCTGGATGACGTTTCGTTAGCAGTTACACTAAATTATTGGTTTCAACATGATGGAGCTCCATCATCACATTATGGTTTGCGAGTATGAAATTATCTGAATCAAAACTTCCCAGACAGATGGATTAGAAGAGGTGGACCCATAGCATGGCCGCCTAGATCACCATATCTGAATCCCATAGATTTCTCTTTTGGGGTTACTTAAAATAAAAGATTTACAGCGAACCTGTTGCAAATCCAGAAAATGTAGTAGCCTGTTACACGCTGTTGTCGCATTAATAGACCAAGAGATGCTACACAGGATTCAAACTTCAATGTTGAATCGTGCCAATCTTTGTTTTGAAGTAGAAGGCAACTTATTGGAACAGATTTTGTAAAAACAATCACTACTTGGTCATCAGCAAAATCGGCTTCTAATTAAATAAATTCTGTATTGTTTCTTCGTAGAAACTTTGTAGAAATGTGGAATTGTCTACATGAAATGACCCAAAATGTAAAAATACAAACGGTTTGGTTCGAAAATGAGACCTTTTGCAACGTTTTATCTTCAACTGTGCGAATTATCGTAAACATTTTTTCATAAATTTGTACAACTACATAGATTTTTTTGTAAATGTAGATTTGATAGCTAGATTATTCAAGTGTCAGTTTCAGTGATACTTTTAAGAATGTTAAGCAATCTTTAATAGTCCGATTATGGCAACGGGTATCCTTGACTATACTATTACAAACAAGAGAAATAAAGTTAGAAGCTTTTCAGTTTCACTGCTCAATGATTTCCCTTTCAGCATTTCGGTCTGTACCCTCAAATTCACCCACAAAACAAATAGTTTCGTTTACAGTTTTCAACGAAACCGCTTTCCGGACTTGTTTAAAAAGTAAGTGAAAATTTCAGCTAATAATAAACTACCCCAAGCTCGTTGGACTGGGAACCAATTTTCAGGAAAACCCACTCTCAGTGCGCGTTTGTTGAAGTATTTCCAGTTAAAGATATTGCTTGGACGAAGAGTACCAGACAATTACAATGAGATTGGGCTTTGTTTATTCGTTTAGGGACTTAGAGATGGCGTTGTTCTTTTTTATGTAGTAAGTCTGTCTGAAAAAATTAATGAGTAAATTTTGGCGGTCATTCGATCTTATCTTTTCTACCCAATCATCTGTTATCAATACAGGGTGGTCTTTCAGTACGTCCTGATAATAAAGAAGGGTCATTTCTCGGTTTATTTTTACAAAATAATTATTCTATAATTTTTTTAAATAATAACAAGTGGTTTCAAAAGTCTGGATTTTTTTTGAAATGTTGATGATATCGCAAGACTTAAAACAGTGGCAACAGATACTGTACTTAATAAAGTATATGACCATTCTGAAACTTGAGAAATGGGAAATTAGGCTTTCTAGTTACTACTGCAATGTACCAAATTTCAATAAATTATCTCTTCTGGTTTGCGTTAAACAAACTATTTTTTTTTTCTAAAATTCGACATCCTGTAGTCTTGCACTTAAGAGCCACCTGTATATGGGACCAAATAAACATTGTATAAATAATTCGTTTATAATAAACTATCATACACAAGAATATTTTTTGTATTGTTTGGTACAAAAACGATTTATTCAAATATGTATATAGAAAGTATTTGTTTCTGTAGCTAGGGCTACCTTTAGAAAAACATTTTAAAAATTTTATATTGATTTCATTGAGAGGTGAGGGAATAAATGATTTCGTTATATAGAGTTCGTGACTTATCACTGCAGTCAATCATAATAGGAACTTCATTTCTCTGGATTCTTGTTAAACCTGGTTATTTTATTAAGACTGATTGTGAGTAACGCTGCAAAAATCTACAATTCGTTAAATATAGATAATCCAAAGTTAGAAATGTAAAAGTCACTACTTCAGTGTTTAATAATAATAATAATAATTTATTAAACAATATCAAACGTATCTGAAAACAGACAAATTTCGATAATGTGGAGGTTTTTTTATTACCTAATAAAAAGACGAACAAAAACTGATGTCGTTTGTCGTGCTTACCGGAGAAAAGTATCATAATTATTTCCTAGCTTAAACTCGAGCTTTCCTCCACTTAAATTCATTCATCAGGATTACAAACTTTAGGGCTAATTAGGGAATATGTAATTTTGAATTTCTTAAGTTGATGTAGGTGTAACCCCTTTCATATGTAAACAGAAAGGCATTATAAATTTGTTAATTATGAAATTCCCACTAATTAATGACAAACAAGACGAGAAAGTAACAACTGCTTACTGGTGCAAAATATACGGTACAGTAAAGTACATTCACAGATTTAAGACAATGAGTTCAATTACCGCCCATTCCAAAATTAAATTTTCAAGTGATTATATAGCAAATGAGCTAATTCACAGATGAAGACTGGTACTAAATATTATGAGTATTAAAATGATATTATATTTTCATTAAAATTACATTAATTAAATATATATTTGATGTATTGAAATCTTTGAACATGAACACAAAGTATTCACTTGACAGTTTCGCTAAATCTTCATTATTTTTAATGGAACACTCCGTATATTATTGCAATTTTGTATTCTACGTCAATTTTCATAAAGGTTTCCTATTCTTAAAGTTAACCGTTTTTGATATATTTAATTTAAAAAAAAATAAGAAAGCACTGCCTAATTAAAAAATATGTGTATTTTACAATAATAAAGTTAGAGCGATAAAAAATATAGGGGACATAACTAAAACTCTAAGCTTCTCTGCCATAATTTCAAAATGACTTAATTTCATACAGGGTGGTAGAAATTTAATGCCGAATTTAGTCAACTTTAAACCATCTTAACTTACTTTTTTTTTATGTGGAACACCCTGTATATTTTTGCAGAATCTGACGAACAATTTTGTTCTCTTTCGAATGGTATAATGGTTCCCTAAACCTATCTCTTCTGGTTTTTAAGATATATGGCTGTGAAATTTTTAGTGGAACTTCAAAACAAGCACCTAATCTGTCATCAGTTTATTGTTGTCAATTTAACACGTACAGTGAATGTTCATTTGAGTATTATTTATTGTTAAAGAATGGAAAACGATAACATTTATTCAACATTATAAATATATTATTTTTTCATGGAGAGTGTCACGAGATAATAAATACAACTTGCAGATTAGGTATCTAATGAGAGATGCATTCATTGACTATCAATAGGGATAAATTAAAAATTATTTGAATATGATAGCAGAATTAAACTACATACGAATAATAATTATTTTCAGAAATCTAATTAATTTGCTTGAAGTGACCGCTATCTACTTGTAAACAGTTATGTATCCTTCTTGTTATCTCATCTGTAATAGCTCCGGATATTTGGGCAGCAGGTAAAGTTTTAAAGGCAACTAGGTTTTCTTTGGAATAAACTGTCACACTTTCTCTTTTATTGAACCCCAGATATAAAAATCAGGTGGTTACAGATCTGGAGATCTTGGTGGCCAATCCCAGGGTCCTAGACGTCTAATCCACCTGTCTTCAAACATTTCAATTAATTGGCGGGATACTTCGTTTCCACAATGGTGGAGCACCGTCTAGCTGATACCAGCAGCTTCCTAGTTGATCTAGGAGTAGATGCTCTAAGAAATCTGTTACAACGGTTCTCAAAATATGGAGGTATTTTTGTGCATTTAAATTGTACTCGTAAATAAAGTACATCACCTGATTGTCTTTCTTGAAAATTTCTTTCGCGGATGACGTGGATTTTCTGAAAAGTGACGATTGTGTCTATTAAAAATACCTTCGTTACTAAATTTTGGCTCATCTGTCCAAATGATTTTGCGTAAAAACTCTGGATCTTCTTGTGTTCGCGTTAAATCATTTCACAGAATTGGGTTCGTCTTTCAGCATTTTCAGGATAAAGCGCAGGTACAAAATTAAATTTAAATGGATACTCATCATTAGTTTTCAAAACCTTTTGAAATTCTCAAATGCTGTTCAACAGCACGAACGATGATTCAGGGTAAGCATGAAAATATGCCAAAACATTGACGATGTTACCTTCATCTTAAGTTATCGGCTTTGGCAAAATTCTATTTGCAGATATTTGACCATTTCTTAAAATTCTTGGTAAAATCTGTGGTAAATGAGGATATCTCTCATTTAAGTACCCTACAAGTCCTATTTATTATCTTGTGACACTCTCCATGAATAAATAATAAATTTAGAATGTCAGCATTTGAATAAATGTTAACGTATTCCATGCTTTAACAATAAATAATACTCAAATGAACATTCACTGTATGTGTTAAATTGACAAAAATAAACTATTGACAGATTAGGTGCTTGTTTTGAAGTTCCACTAAAAATTTCACAGCCATTCTCGCAAGAAATTAAGAAAAACAATAAATACCTTAAAAACCAAAAAGGATAGGTATAGGGGACCATTATGCCATTCGAAAGAGAACAAAATTGTTCATCAAAGGTAGAGCAAAAATGTACAAGGGTGTTCCATTTTAAAAAATAAGTTAAGATGGTGTAAAGTTTACTAAATTCGGAATTAAATTTTTCAGTTATGTCCCCTATAAATTTTATCGCTCTAACTTTATTATTGTAAAATACACATATTTTTGAATTAGGCAGTGCTTCTTTAATTTTTTTTTAAAAAAATTAAATATATCAAAAACGGTTAACTTTAAGAATAGGAAACCTTTATAAAAGTTCACCTAAAAATTGACGTATAATCCAAAATTGTAATAATATACAGGGTGTTCCATTTAAATTAAGAAACTTGTTGAATATGCGTACATTCATATTGCAAATATTACAGAAAACGTTATTATTAACATAGTTAATACTTAATTGTGGTAGTAACACTAAATTAAATAAAGTTTTATTGTGATACCTATTAATCACGTAACCACAAAGCATAAACTCCTACAACGCACTGTTTTAGTTGTATGTACCACAGCATCTTTTTAACCCAACTGTCCGAATACAGCTACTTTTATATTCCAATAATTTTCCGATTCGATGACAACTTGGTCTGATATATTAGGAAAACTTTGTCACATATTTGCGGTTTTTTCTGCATCAACTTGAAGTAAAAGGACCTCGCATTAAATTCCGCGGTCTGCTCGAAAAAAAATTTATCAATTTGAATTCCAATTATTTCACTACACAGTCTCGCATAGTTTCCCCACACGTCTACCGAGTAAAGTATATAAAATAGTTGAAGTTGTTTCCGGAATCGAGTGAATAATTTTTAATCCTCGACGAAGCCCATCGGAATTTAAAGACTTCCAAACGGGATATTCCAGGATAATTCGAATTAATAGACTTAATTGCATTAGGGGACGAAGTGGATTTTGATTCGTTGAAAGGAATCGAATTTGTTTTCAGTTTTCTGTTATTTCCGCCGCCATAGGCTCCCGTGAGAATGGACAGAAGGTACCTATTAAAAGTCTAAAAAATGTAGTGTACTATTTTTTCAATAAAAAGTGGATTTTACAGGTGTAATAAATACTACAATACTTAAAAAATGGAAGGGTGTCTTCTTCGTCCAAACATAAAATTAGTTACTTACACAGGGTGTTAAATATGTACGGTGCGTTCATGATGAAATGAACAAATTCGTTTAAAATTCAGGTACCTAATTGTTTTGTGGAAAAACGCTCGGATACGTCGATTAGTATTTTTAGTTGCAGATTTTTTAACATAAGAAAATTGTATACAGGGTGTCTCAAGAAGAACATATGCAGCAATCATTAATTTTTTTATTGGAACACCCCGTATATTATGCCACTTTTTTTAATTGTACGGAAAAATCTGAACACTTTTTGTATAACATACCATATATCTAAAATCAGCGGTTTTCGTAATAATAACGTTTGAAATGTGATAAAAGGAAAAAAAATAATGTTTAATCATAAAACATTGTTTAAATAACAATTACTTTATAATAAATGTTTAATGTTTTGTCCGTTTACTTCAATACATTTTTGTAGTCGAAGGATTATTTCCCGTTGAACGTTTTCAATTACCTCTGCTGGAATAAGTTTTATTTCCTGGCGTAGTCTCTGTTTCAGGTCATCAAGATTATTTGGTCTATTCACATAACCTTCAGATTTCAAATAACCCCATAAGAAGAAATCTAAAGAGGTTAAATCCGGTGACCTTGGTGGCCACTCAATAGGATTTCTGCGTCCAATCTATTTATTAGAGAAAGTTAAGACAAGAAATTGTCAAACAGCAATAATTGTAAAATGAGGAGGTGCCCTATCGTGTTGGAACCATATGTCATTATGAGGAATATCTGGATCTTGTGGATTAGGAAACACAACAGCTAAAACGGGAATTAGTTCAAACTGAAGAAAGTCTAAGTAGCGTTCTCCATTTAAACATTCTTAAAAAAAATGAGGTCCAAGAATTCCTTTTTTCGACAATACCTGCCCAAACATTTATTTTTTGACGACGGTGTGTGTGACAAACTTGTGCCCAACGAGGATTTTCAGTTGCCCAATACATGCAATTTTGTCTGCTTACGTGTCTATTTAAAACAAAAGTAGCCTCATCAGAAAAAATAATCTTTCGGGTGAAATCGAAGTTTTGATTATTCATCTCAATTATCTGCTCACAGAACTGCGTTCTTCGGTCAAAATCGTCTTCTAATAGTTCATGTATCAATTGAACCTTATAAGGATGATATAAATTACAACTCCTGGAGATTGTCCTAACGGATGGGGACAATTAACAGTTTCTAGTAAAAGGTCTAGTTTAGGATCTTCTGATATTTCTGCTGGTCTTCCTTTAGGTAGATCGTGACTCAGCAAATTTCAATTCAATTTTGCTGACAGTAGATCTAGTAATTAGAGGTCGATCAGGATGAATTACATTAAATAAATTATACATTTCTTGTTGAGTAGGCACTCTGTCTCCAAAACCAATCATCATAATTCAATACATTCTATCTCAGATAAATGCATTTTTAAAATGAAATGTAAAACGGACAAAATGACACTGACAAACTAAACAAAATACAACATCAAAATGGTCTAGGGGTCAAGGAATGAAAAACGATTAATATGAAGAAAATTGTTATATATATTGTTATATACTCAGCCAAACTTTAATGGTGCATTTTAAGTAATAAATCAATAAAAGTAGTTCCTATTAACATTCGTGTATTTTCGAGACGCAGAACTTTCATAAATGTGACCCCCGAGCTTAGGCAACCAATATTACGCGACTGGTATTGGTAACGAAAAAAATTTTGGTATCACCAACATTAATGATTCGTTTACAATGAACAGTAACAAACTGTTACGCCTACGCTCGAGATAATGCGATGGCTAATTGGTTGAATAGAATCTCGTAAAAATGTACACCAATCACATCCGGTGAAACAGAATAAAAAAGGTGTCTCATTTAGGTATAAAAATATTTCTTAATATGGGGAAGAATTTGAGTTGGTACATAAATCTGTCAACCAGTGTCGGAGATACAGGGAACTATGTTTAGTAGTAACTCTAAAATTTTGACGCATTTAATTTCAGATATGGTATTTCTAAAAAAAACTATATTTTTTATTTTATTCGGAAATTCCAAATACATTGTAATTATCGAAAATCCAAAAAAAAATTGTAGGAATTGAATTAACTTTGATAGGGTTTAATAACCCTTAAAAATTTTAAAAAGGATTCTTTTATAATTTTTATGGTTACATTGTATTTAAATTGTATTTCTAAGAAAAAATTCCAATATTAGGGAAACTAATAGATTTAGAGTTATTTCCGACCTAGTTAACTATTTTAAACTTTAAAACATAAGGACGACATGGCGCCCAACGTGGCGCCTAGATGTCCGAAACGCCAAGGGAATGTGATGGAGAACTTTAATATGTTCATAAGAACTCTCTTCTTATTTTTGGGAGTACTCTTTACTTTTTAAATTTTTTATACTTTTTCTACTGTACTATTTGCATAAAAAAATTACATTTTCTCTAAAGGTGTGCTATAATTTTTATGCCCTTGGTTTGAACTGCGCCTCAATTATTTTAGGTTTAATGTCATTGTATTCATATTGCACATCAAATTCCGTTCCAATTATTTTATTTGCCCAGAAGATATTTAGGGTATATTTTTTCAATACCTTGTGTCTCAAAAATGAAGGTTTTAAGAGTAAATGTTTATATTAGAATACATTCTTAAATTTGGATGTAAAAATATTTCTTCATTTTCGAAGTGTTGTTTTCCACCCTGTATATCTTTACTTGTGCGCGAGATATTAAAAAATATTTTATGAGTTAAAAACGTAGTCAGTAAAATAAATAAACTTACAATTAATTTTTCTTTTGTTACAAGTAACATACGTCAAATTTTTAGTAAAAATTTAGAATTTTACAACCATTATTAAAATTAATTTATTAAAATGTGTTTATAAATTTATAGGGTGAACTGATGAATGTCCGTCATTATAGCAACAGAGAAGGAGCAAATATTTGACACACGTATTTGATGATATTTTCTCTTTCAAAAGATATATGATGATATGTGAGAGAAATTAAACAGTAGCAGGTCAAGTCTGTACTGGTATTCCCTTAGCATTGTCGTGAAGAGCAAGATATTTTAAATATTAATTATTTATATGCAAATTTACTAAAACCATAAAAAAAATTATGAATACTCAATGGAAAAGTAAATATGGCTCTGATTTTTGGGGAGGCCCAAATTTAGCAGCAATTAATATAAATTAAACATCGATTAAATATCTTGTTTTTCATGGCAACATTAATAAAAATCAGTAACAGACTTGACAGAACTAGTGTTTTTCTCTGTACACATAATTTTATATCTTTTGAACGGGAAGACAAAACGAAAACAAAATTTTATAAAAGTGGGAAAATTGAGAACTTTCAAATGATGAATTTTAAGTCAACTATCGTTGTGGGTGTAATAGCGGATTCAATCAGTTATGGGTCACCCGTACTGATAAGTACAAAGGGTAATAAAAACGTCACAGTAACTTTAATTTCCGTACAATTAAAATTGTGTCACAACCAGCGATTCTGTTTAAATAGAAAGCATTTAAAATGCCGCATAAAAAACGCCTAGGTTTCGTTTGAATATTAAAATAAAATTATATTTGACTTACTGAGTTTTATAAAAATAGGTGGCTAAATTATAACATTTAAAACCAAGAAAAAGTTTGAGTAAACAAGGTTGTTAATTAAAAAAAAATACTTTTATGATCACTGCCTGGCTGCTTGCAATTGTTTACTTCGTTGGAATGTGGAAAATAACAATAGTTAGGTATATTAAACTAAGTCAATGTCGAAGGTCATTGACACAGATTCACAAACTGAACAGTGTTTAAAAAACAATACCAAATTCTTTTTCTATCAAAAATTTGAAATTGTTTTAAAATACAGGGTGGTCCCGAGGTAATCGGCCAAAATTAATGGGTACAGAGTACAGAAATACAGGGTGTTAAGTGTAAAATATTATTTTAGTTTATTTCCATTTATTTCTTAATAAATGCAAATATTTACACAAAATTTTGGGGTTTGGGGTTCTTTGGGTAGAGGAATTGAAATTTGTTCACGTTTTGGTTATAGTTCATAGAGGACGCCAGCTGCAGTAGATTGAATGTGTTGAAAACGACGTAACTATTTTGTAGTTTAAGGTATCTCATCATTGGTATTCAATTCTTATTTTCCAACTTTTTTTACACAAAAAAGGTATACTTTATGAAAGTAGCTATATCGCACAGTTTCTGAGATATTCGGGAAATGTCAAAAACAAGGGTTTATTTAGAATTAAAAATTGTAATGAACAGTAAAATAGTAAACATTCGTAAAAAATATGCCTTTTTGACAATAATTGCTCAAAATGCCCACCTCTAACTTTAATACATTTACAAAAAGATTTTAATCAATCTACTGCAGCTAGCGCCCTCTATGAACTTTAACCAAAATGTGAACAGATTTCAATTCCTCTACTCAAAGAACTCCAAACCCCAAACTTTTGTAAGGAATAAACGAAATAAAACTGAAATAATAATTTACATTTAACACCCTGTATCTCTTTAACTAACAATTTTTGGACTAAGGTAAGTTCGGCCAAATCGCAATATTTTTGCTTGGCCCATTACCTAGGGACCACCCTGTATAACTCAAACCTATCAGATTGAAGAATAGTTTGATTTACTTTTTGTTATGGACAAAACAGCAAAATATTTCAAAACAGAAATTAGTATCATGATACCCACAATTAATAGCGTATACATATACCAATATGAGTTAATATTTAATTAATACAAGAATCGATTAAAAAAATACATTAGAAACCTTTTTAATATTCGGCGATTCGTATGCATGAATATAAAAAAATGTGATGTTAAATCAACATGTTACAAAGTGCATACAATTAAAAAGGTAATAATAACTCCTCCGGGTGATGTCCAATGACGGCGTAGACAAAAGTCTAAATGCAATTTAAAAACGAATTGTCGTTACCTATAGATGTGACATTGACGTCAGATCGATAGTGGTCCGTGTTTGTTTCCCTTGTATTACTTAGAAACAGTCTTTAGTATTAAAAATATGCAATATACGAGTACAATCAGCACCTGTTAACTAAAATGTCACCGGGCCTTGACAACGCCATAAACCCTTGCTTGAAATTGCAAATCAACCCCCAGGATTTAATTAGGAGCGTATAATGTCCGTATAATATAAACCAATTACCTAGGCAATTATCATTGTATAATATTCAGAGCGACGGTTCATTGGTGGCTCGTCAGACCTCGATACGACATTTGGAAATCGGTTTAATCAAGTCATGTGTCGATTTCATTATAAAGCGCAGCATTTGGTGACGTCATACACCGCGAGAAATAAGCTAGAGTCGTGTGCGTCATGAAAGACGTGTTTATGTTCCATCAAGAAGAGAGTCCGTAGTAGGAGACTTTAATAGTAGAGCAGATATCTTCTGTGTAAAAAATTTGCCACCATGCCACCAAGAATTAGTTTGGTAAGTTGTATTAATACACAGTCTTACCAATTAGTAAAATAAAATAAAAACGGGACACGCCAAATATTACATTTTTTAAATGAAACACCTTGTATATTTTTAAACTTGTGGATTTCTGAGAAAATTCTGTATATGGCAATATAAACAGTTTAACATTTTATTGCGGGGTTGCCAAGTTATGTAGAAAATTCTTCGAATTTTGGAAAAACATGACCTCGAAGAAGTTGTATTAACTTTCAACTACTAACACTTGGAGCAAAAATATTTGACAGAATTATAGGCAAATGTTAGGCAAAGACTCCTATATTAGCTAATATCGATATTTTATTATACAGTGCATTTTTATAATACGATCATGTTAAGAAAGTTCAAACTTGATTTTCTAATATTTTTCAAATGGAACACCCTGTATTTTATTGTTCTATTTTATTCACATATCAGTCCACTTCAACTTTTATTAAGTATGTTCTACATCTAAAGTTAGTTTTTTAAATATGGCAACATTTCTGGAAAAACCTAATTTTTATTATTTTCGGTCGCACGAAATGGCTTTGGAAAAAGTGTCACATTGTGTAAACTTGTCAGTTCATAATTTATCATTCCATTCTGAGTTAATTTTATTAGTTAATATTTATTTATGGTATTCTATAAAATAATAAAAATTTTTTCAGAAATGTTGCTATATCTTAAAAACTAACAATTTTAGATATAGAACATGCTTAATAAAAGTTGAAGTGGACCGATATGTGAATAAAATACAGGGTGGTACATTTGAAAAATTTTAGAAAATCAAGTTTAAACTTTCTAAAAATGATCGTGTTATAAAAAATGCCATGTATAAAATATCGATATTATCTAATATAGGAGTCTTTGCCTAACATTTGCCTATAAATCTATCAAATATTTTTGCTCCAAATGTTAGTAGTTGAAAGTTAATACAACTTCTTCGAGGTCATGTTTTTTCCAAAATTCGAAGAATGATAAACTGTTGCTATTGACATATATAGAATTTTCTCGGAAATATATGATTAAAAATATGCAGGGTGTTCCATTTAAAAAATGTAATATTTGGCGTTCCCGTTTTTACTCATCACCCTGTGTGTATCAAATTAATTTTGTAGTTTTTACTTTCTCACATTAATGGCCCACCATGTATATTAATAAATCATGTAGATTTATTAAATATTATCTAATATTGGTATTACTAACTGAAAATAAAATATTTTGTTTAAACAAATTATTTTGCCGCTTTAAAAATATACATAAAAAATAATTACTTACTAATCTAATTGGTTAAAATATTTGTTTAAAAATTTTTTACAAACAATTAGGTGTTACTATTTTTTTAAACGATATTTGCATTTAATTTGTGTGTCAATTACCTCTGACATTAACCTAGTTTAGCGCATTTAGGAAAGTTTAAACAGGTAATATTAAAAAATTATAAAATTCTAAACAAAGTACGGTATATTTCTACACTTTTTTCTTACTCAGCAACCAATCAGTGCTAGACTATTAAATTAGTCCAAAAGAAACAAAACGGCAACAAATTAAATTGTGAATAATTAAGCAGAATGCGAGCTTGTTCCGAACGCTTACGAAGAACAACGAAAGCTAGCCTCCGCTGTTCAGTTGTACTATCGAATTGCCCCCTCTGAAAAGCCACTGGTGACAGTTAACTTCACTCACACCTGGTATAATATGTACACGGAAAAAAATTATATAGTATTTTCAATGAAAGACGTATACTTGGTAACATTCAGTTTCATTTAATATTAATTATAGTTGATTTTATTGCATATAATACATTCAATGAAATATTTAAATTTAAGTCAAAAATATACTTTCCATTAGAGACTAAATATTTGTAAAATCGATGTAATTAACTATGATGATTGCATAAATGATAATTGTTGCTTACTCAATGAAAAATTTAAATGTTGGTCAAACAATTATTTGGGATTTATTGAAATATTTCTTTTATTTCCATCAATAATATATTTATCTATTCAATATTTAAAGTATAATAACTACAAACTACAAAATAATTTATCATATAAGTAGTATTCTTAAGATAAATGAAAATCTTATTACTTGAAGTATATCGACTTCTGATTCAATGATTGCTATAGTTGAAGTACATTACCGTGGTACCATGAGTTATGGAATCGCGCCATCCATCGTCGTTACGCCGCTAGCACTAGCATATGATGCCAATAGCATAAGCATAGTCGGTCCGGTAGCTCTAGCTTTATCGCGTGTCACGCCGTTGTACATACGTTCTCATAACGTTTCATTTCGGTTCAGACCTGTTGTTATTATTTAGTGGTTTAGTGGGCTGCTACAGTTTTAGAAGGTTTGTATTAAAGAATTATAATTGATATCTATAGTAATTAGTATATACTTATTATTTACCAGTGACAAGACAATACATATTTCGACAATGGAAGATTTTTTGAGGGACTACAATCTAGAGGAGTTGATTCCTGTATTTGCCGGTAAGTAGATTGTATAAAGTCAGTACTAGTTAAAAAATAAATAGTTATACCTATAATATCAATGTGTTGGTATTTTGTATCGTACGTAGATACGATAATAGTAAGGTTAGGTTAAGTATATGTACTGGGCCCCATATTTTTGAAATGGTGTTTTCTACAAATACAAATAATTTTGAATATTTAATAACTGAATAATCTAAGGCTTATCAAAAATAGGAATGTTATGTCACATGCCACCTGAGTATTTTCAAAGATCCCGAATTAAAACGCAGAAACAGCTGTAACAAAAAAACGGTCAAACAAACAAGGGTTTAAGTAGGTACAGAAATTTACGAAATATACGTACTTTTTTAAATATAACTGCACATGCAAATATTCTTGTAAGATAAATTTGTTTAGTCCTGCATATAAAATTGGTTACTTTTATTTATAATTATGTGATGTGGGGTTAGAATAGCAACAAACGCGTGTCTTATAAACTCATTTTTAAAGTTACTGTTTTATTTGAGCAAAATTTAAATAAGTAGTAACAATGAATAAACATAACATCGAGGATTTTATTGTTCTGCTTACTTTTTTCTACATGTTTAATTTTTCGAGAATTTGGTAGGCACCTAAAAACGCCTGAAATATAATATAATAATTTCTTGGTCAGAAATATGACGACTTTAAATACAGGGTGAACTATTTATCTATACACTCGTGAATTTAAAATACACTACTGTGGAGAAGCTACTGAGTGGCAAGTGTAAATTTTTGAAATTTAATTAAATTTAAATGTAGTACAAGCTGATTCTAAAAATAGTACCATAAATTTAACTGCTTTTCCTAGACCTCAAAATAAGATTATAAGCTTATATAAACATGTATCGTAAAACGGTTTGTTTTCGAGATAAAGGGTGTGAAAAGTTGGTTCCTTATGACGGTTTTTAATTAACATTTTCCAAATACGTAGAGATGCTTAAAAAATGTCAAAATTTTTTCTTTGTGTATTTTTTAATAATTTCATAGCAAAAATGACAACTCTAAAGATTTTTAAATAAATAAGGTATTCTTGTTAAAATTCTCTGTCGGTAACAGTTTTCGAGAAAAATGGATTTTAATATCTCGGCGCATGCTAAATCCCAAAAAATACAAAACATTGAAAGTAGTTATTTGCTAATTATTTACGTAATATTTTTTGTAATTACATATTAAGGTTAAAAGGAATTAATTTCTAAAGTACATTTTAATTAATAAACAAACAATAGTGAAATTAAAATATGTATTTCTTGTAAAGTTTATAATCAAAAAAGTTTCTCAAAATAACTGCCCCTTTCAGTTCATGTACGTAGTCATCTTAAAATGCTATATAAAGACTGTTTCACAGGAGAGCGCTGTATATTTTAATAAATTTTTAATGCGATTTAGCATGCGCCGAGATATTAAAATTCATTTTTCTCGAAAACCGTTACTAGCATCGAATTTCAACAAGAGTAGGTACCTTTTTATGTAAAAATCTTTATAGTTTTCAATTTTGCTATGAAATTATCAAAAAAATAGACAATGGAAATTGGGCATATTTGAAGCACCACCCTCGTTTTACCCGCCACTGAAAAAATTGTGTTTATTTTTTTTAGATTTTCAGAAAGAGCATAACAAATTATGGAATTGGGCCAAATTTCATTAGTATATATCTACGTGTTTGGGAAATATTAATTAAAAACCGTCATAATTAACCAACCTTTCACACCCTTTATCTCGAAAACAAAGCGTTTTACGATACATGTTTATATAAACTTTTCCTCTTATTTTGAAGTCTAGAAAATGCAGTTAAACTTGTGGTACTATTTTTAGAATCACCTTGTATAAATATTATTTTTCCTGATTGTATTTTTTTTTTTAGAAAATCAAATAGGTTTAGAAAACCTACATAATCTAACTCCAGATTTATTGAAGGAATTAATTCCGAAAATCGGAATCCGCATTCGCTTTTTAAAAGTTGTAGAAAATTATAAAAGCGGTTACGATTTATCAAATCTACCTGTTGTGGTAAGCATTTTAGTTTGTGATATTTTCAGTTGATAACCAACCTCCCAGTTTCTAATCTGAATATATATATGAAATTCCTTTTTTCACTTATTTTTTAGACGCTTGATCAAATCATAGTAAATTCCCCGAGTGCATCAAGTAGCAGTACAAGCAATGACGATCATCTTATCGTTCCAACTGAAAACAGAACATTATCGTTCTGTGGTATTGAAGAATTATTAAATGATAAGCACGATCCAATTAAAAATTTTCCAGATTTTGACTTAAAAACCCTGCTTGACGTATCACCCCATGGCTCTAGAATTCTAAATTTTTATAGTCAAAACGATCGTCTAAATGATTCGTTAAGAAATAAACTGGTTGATATTATAATAACTCATTTATATACATATATTCTTCAATAGTAAGTTTTAATACTGGTGTATAGATAGATATACGTACTTAAATGTTACTTTTTTCCAGCCGACTAACTCACAGTCAGTATAACATTTTGTGTTCAAAAATTTTGAGTTTATTTCCGAATGAACTAAGCCAAATATATTATAAATATGGAAAAACTAAAAGTAACGCAATGATGCAAGCTAAAGGAAAATTAGTTTATAAAGCTCACAACATAATTGCGCACAGTCCCGATAAATGTTATATGCGTAAACGTCGTAGTAGTATTGATCGCACCGATACTAAAAAAATCAGGGAAATAACTGAAGGTAATAAATATTTTCATTTGTATTAAGAATATCTAAGTATTTATTTATATCTTGTATAATCCTAGTTAAATTTACAATTAAAAGTAGAGGTATTAGCTCAATAGTACAGATTGTCGGTATAAATGAAAACATTAAGCAGTAAAAGTAAATTTAAAACATTTTAGATGAAGAAAATGACATTTTGTGGCTCAGACATCATCGTGAGCCATGGGAGGAAGTTTTAACACGATGGAACAAAACTTTTGAAATACGTCGAGGAGAAAGTAATTCATTTAACACTGTCTCTGAATTTATATCACATTGGCCTATTATTGGAGATCCTAGAGCTTATAGCTTGGTATGTTATAAGATCTATAGTAGAGATTTTAAGGTGTTGAGCTAATGTGAGAAATAAACAAAATACAATTATCTATTCTCGAAAATCGTATATCTATATGTGGACTCGATAGATCAATCCTAAAATGTACACAAAATTGTTATTTGATCTTCATGTGCAAACATTTAATGAAGGACCTAAAGAAACATCGAGTTCACATCATATATATATAATTAATTTTTGGGATTAAATATTATATTATTATATATTATATTATATTCTTCATGTCTTACGTTACCTTAATACCATAAAATCTGAAAAATACTTAAAACCAAGAATTAAAATTTAAATACCTATTCAATAATCTGTATATAAAAATGTACATTGCCTTAGACAAATACCTTAGATCTCTCTACACCTATTCAAAATGTGTGCAGATGTTTTTTTATTAAAACATAAATGGAACATTTTTTGTTTTGTAGATTGAAGCCGATTTTAAATATCTTCATCCTGGAAAGGAATTAATGTTATTATCTAAATGGGACCTGTTTTTTGAAAGTATATTAAAACAGAAGAAGAAGTGTGCAGAACTTAATACGAGGGACAATACACTACAGGATTTCCTTAATATTCTGGAAACAAATTTTGAAAACCTTTCTGAAGGTAACTAGTTATATTTTTAAAAATATCACTGATTCTGTGCATCTGTATTTTCTGCGTTATTGAGTGATAATAAAATAGGATACAATAAACGACAAAAAAAATTATTCCTGTGTTTAATCCTTTATTTGTTTTCAGATTCAAAGGTGTTTTTACAAATATCACTGTTGCCAAGATTAATTCCTCCGAGGAGCAGGGCCAAAGTGGGAAAAGACCGCTGGAAATTCACCACAAACGAATCCGTAGAAGGTCTCATTGTGCATGTCAATGTAAGTTTTTGTTTTTTTTTCAAGAAGATGTTTATTAAGTACCTAGTATTAAATGTTTCCATTGTTTTTTTTTTTTATTTTTTGAGTTTACTTGTAGTGGTACTAATATTTAACAATGTAGTTTAAAAACATGATTTCAATATTTTATACTAAAAAGGCAATTACAGTATGTACTTTTATGATAAATTACAAATGTTGTACGAGTCTGAACATATCAGATTGTATTGAATTTCAAAAATTCTAATATTACTTGTCAGATTTTTATAAAAAGAAAACTCCATGATTATAATAATCATCCACAAAGAAAATGTATTATTTTTGTCTATAATCAATAAAAATTAATTGCAGCTTCCTGGTGACATAGATCTTAAAATAGAAAGTCAGATTAAGAAAGCTGAAAAACGTAAAATATACCGCCAAGTTCAACCCTACCTGCTTGTGGAAGGACCACAGATTTCTGATGTCCGTAATACTTATATAGTAATAGACAAATTACATTTTCATGTTCAAAGTGTTCTGAAAGGATTAGATTTGCTATTTAAATGTTTCTTTGCCCTGAATATAAAGTACCCAGTACAATCAGAGTACATTTGGTTACTGATTCAAAAAGTAATATATGATATTCCTATCCCGTCAGATACCAATACTTTAAATATATCCGATTTGTTAAAGATTTTAGATTAGAGAAAAATGGAAGCCATGAGGTGTAATTATTGCAATAAAAGTATCGGTGGTTTAAATTTGTTCGTTCATCATTTAGAATATGCACATAATATGAGATATAACTATGAATGTCCAATTTGTAACCGATCATTTACAAGAAGGGATAATTTTAAAAAACATATTACTACACACAATTCATCAGAAAACATTACCATAATTGGTACCATAAAAAAATCACATAATATTTCACAAATAACTGTAAAAGAAAATAAGCCTTCTACCAGTAGTAACGAATTTGAGGAGGTAGTTTCTTTCAATATTATTGAAAAATCCGAAGAATTTACAGTTATACTACATAAAGCAGTTTTGGAATTTATGGCTAAATTAAACATGGAGCTAGCAATTCCTCGTAGTTTTATTCAAAAAATTATTAATTGGTTTGAGGAATTTTTAAATTTTGGGTTTTTTGATATACTGAAAGAATTTCTGTTGAACAGTCATACTAGTATTAATAATGAAGTAACCAATAATTGTTTAGAGAGAGCAAGAACTTTAATTGATAAAATATTATTAAGTTTTAATACAGTTAATTCTGACTATAAAAGACTTAAGCTATTAGAACAATCTACTAAATATATAACACCGATTCCAGTAATTATTGGTTCAACAGAAGCTGTTTCCAGAAAAAATAATGAGACGTCATTGGTTCTAAAAAATCGCACTTGTACTTTCATACCACCATCCCAAACACTTGAAAGGTTTTTAAAAATTCCGGGGGTGTTAAAAAAAATTTTAAATTATCATGAAAATAGTTATATTTCAAAAAATAGCGGATCTGAAGGAACAATTTTGTCAAATATTTTAAATGGTAGCCTGTGGGAAGAAATTCTACAATCTACCAAGGAGACAACATTTCCCCTGTTTATATATTTTGATGACTTTGAAACTTGCAATCCACTAGGTAGTCACGCAGGTATTTACAAAGTCGGTGCTGTATACTTTACAATTGCCTCAATTCCTCCGGAATATATTAGCAGATTGGAAAACATATTCTTAACATTACTATTTCATAGTTCTGAGAGAAGCGAATTTGGCAATAAAGTTATTTTTAATTGTTTACTGGAAGACCTTAAATATTTAGAACAAAATGGCCTTGAAATTGAACTTAATAATCAAAAACTTAAAATTTTTTTTGCTGTTATTCTAATTGTAGGTGACAACCTAGGACTAAATTCTGTATTTGGTTTCGTTGAGAGTTTTTCTGCAAATTACTTCTGTCGATTTTGTACATCCCATAAATCTGTAACTAAACATCAAACACAACTTTACGAATTTGACGAGCGTAATAGAGGTGATTATGAATGTCACTTATCTAACAAAACATTCGGAATAAAGGATATTTGTGTTTGGAATGAACTGCAATATTTTCATGTTTATGACAATCACTCTGTAGATATCATGCACGATTTATTTGAAGGAATTCATAGGTACGATATGGCATTATTCATAAACTACTTTATAAAACACAACTTTTTTTCTATCAATACACTTAATTCAAGGCTTCGATATTTTCATTTTGATAACTTGGAAAACAACTATCCTCCAGATATTAAACAAGAACATCTAGATAAAGGTATGATCATTTTCTCTGCGGCAGAGATGAGTTGTTTTGTCAAAAATTTCAGGTTTATAATAGGAGATTTTGTTCCACATGACGATCCTGTTTGGGCATTGTATAAAAACTTACTTGAAGTTACTGACTTTGTTTTAAAACCTCAAATTAGTTGGACTGCCGTAGATCATTTAAAAAATATAATTTCAAAATATCTTCAATCTTTAGTAGATTTATTTCCGATAATAAAATA
>NW_019416304.1:774960-790009 GCF_000390285.2 Anoplophora glabripennis | reverse complement strand
TACGTTACCTTAATACCATAAAATCTGAAAAATACTTAAAACCAAGAATTAAAATTTAAATACCTATTCAATAATCTGTATATAAAAATGTACATTGCCTTAGACAAATACCTTAGATCTCTCTACACCTATTCAAAATGTGTGCAGATGTTTTTTTATTAAAACATAAATGGAACATTTTTTGTTTTGTAGATTGAAGCCGATTTTAAATATCTTCATCCTGGAAAGGAATTAATGTTATTATCTAAATGGGACCTGTTTTTTGAAAGTATATTAAAACAGAAGAAGAAGTGTGCAGAACTTAATACGAGGGACAATACACTACAGGATTTCCTTAATATTCTGGAAACAAATTTTGAAAACCTTTCTGAAGGTAACTAGTTATATTTTTAAAAATATCACTGATTCTGTGCATCTGTATTTTCTGCGTTATTGAGTGATAATAAAATAGGATACAATAAACGACAAAAAAAATTATTCCTGTGTTTAATCCTTTATTTGTTTTCAGATTCAAAGGTGTTTTTACAAATATCACTGTTGCCAAGATTAATTCCTCCGAGGAGCAGGGCCAAAGTGGGAAAAGACCGCTGGAAATTCACCACAAACGAATCCGTAGAAGGTCTCATTGTGCATGTCAATGTAAGTTTTTGTTTTTTTTTCAAGAAGATGTTTATTAAGTACCTAGTATTAAATGTTTCCATTGTTTTTTTTTTTTATTTTTTGAGTTTACTTGTAGTGGTACTAATATTTAACAATGTAGTTTAAAAACATGATTTCAATATTTTATACTAAAAAGGCAATTACAGTATGTACTTTTATGATAAATTACAAATGTTGTACGAGTCTGAACATATCAGATTGTATTGAATTTCAAAAATTCTAATATTACTTGTCAGATTTTTATAAAAAGAAAACTCCATGATTATAATAATCATCCACAAAGAAAATGTATTATTTTTGTCTATAATCAATAAAAATTAATTGCAGCTTCCTGGTGACATAGATCTTAAAATAGAAAGTCAGATTAAGAAAGCTGAAAAACGTAAAATATACCGCCAAGTTCAACCCTACCTGCTTGTGGAAGGACCACAGATTTCTGATGTCCGTAATACTTATATAGTAATAGACAAATTACATTTTCATGTTCAAAGTGTTCTGAAAGGATTAGATTTGCTATTTAAATGTTTCTTTGCCCTGAATATAAAGTACCCAGTACAATCAGAGTACATTTGGTTACTGATTCAAAAAGTAATATATGATATTCCTATCCCGTCAGATACCAATACTTTAAATATATCCGATTTGTTAAAGATTTTAGATTAGAGAAAAATGGAAGCCATGAGGTGTAATTATTGCAATAAAAGTATCGGTGGTTTAAATTTGTTCGTTCATCATTTAGAATATGCACATAATATGAGATATAACTATGAATGTCCAATTTGTAACCGATCATTTACAAGAAGGGATAATTTTAAAAAACATATTACTACACACAATTCATCAGAAAACATTACCATAATTGGTACCATAAAAAAATCACATAATATTTCACAAATAACTGTAAAAGAAAATAAGCCTTCTACCAGTAGTAACGAATTTGAGGAGGTAGTTTCTTTCAATATTATTGAAAAATCCGAAGAATTTACAGTTATACTACATAAAGCAGTTTTGGAATTTATGGCTAAATTAAACATGGAGCTAGCAATTCCTCGTAGTTTTATTCAAAAAATTATTAATTGGTTTGAGGAATTTTTAAATTTTGGGTTTTTTGATATACTGAAAGAATTTCTGTTGAACAGTCATACTAGTATTAATAATGAAGTAACCAATAATTGTTTAGAGAGAGCAAGAACTTTAATTGATAAAATATTATTAAGTTTTAATACAGTTAATTCTGACTATAAAAGACTTAAGCTATTAGAACAATCTACTAAATATATAACACCGATTCCAGTAATTATTGGTTCAACAGAAGCTGTTTCCAGAAAAAATAATGAGACGTCATTGGTTCTAAAAAATCGCACTTGTACTTTCATACCACCATCCCAAACACTTGAAAGGTTTTTAAAAATTCCGGGGGTGTTAAAAAAAATTTTAAATTATCATGAAAATAGTTATATTTCAAAAAATAGCGGATCTGAAGGAACAATTTTGTCAAATATTTTAAATGGTAGCCTGTGGGAAGAAATTCTACAATCTACCAAGGAGACAACATTTCCCCTGTTTATATATTTTGATGACTTTGAAACTTGCAATCCACTAGGTAGTCACGCAGGTATTTACAAAGTCGGTGCTGTATACTTTACAATTGCCTCAATTCCTCCGGAATATATTAGCAGATTGGAAAACATATTCTTAACATTACTATTTCATAGTTCTGAGAGAAGCGAATTTGGCAATAAAGTTATTTTTAATTGTTTACTGGAAGACCTTAAATATTTAGAACAAAATGGCCTTGAAATTGAACTTAATAATCAAAAACTTAAAATTTTTTTTGCTGTTATTCTAATTGTAGGTGACAACCTAGGACTAAATTCTGTATTTGGTTTCGTTGAGAGTTTTTCTGCAAATTACTTCTGTCGATTTTGTACATCCCATAAATCTGTAACTAAACATCAAACACAACTTTACGAATTTGACGAGCGTAATAGAGGTGATTATGAATGTCACTTATCTAACAAAACATTCGGAATAAAGGATATTTGTGTTTGGAATGAACTGCAATATTTTCATGTTTATGACAATCACTCTGTAGATATCATGCACGATTTATTTGAAGGAATTCATAGGTACGATATGGCATTATTCATAAACTACTTTATAAAACACAACTTTTTTTCTATCAATACACTTAATTCAAGGCTTCGATATTTTCATTTTGATAACTTGGAAAACAACTATCCTCCAGATATTAAACAAGAACATCTAGATAAAGGTATGATCATTTTCTCTGCGGCAGAGATGAGTTGTTTTGTCAAAAATTTCAGGTTTATAATAGGAGATTTTGTTCCACATGACGATCCTGTTTGGGCATTGTATAAAAACTTACTTGAAGTTACTGACTTTGTTTTAAAACCTCAAATTAGTTGGACTGCCGTAGATCATTTAAAAAATATAATTTCAAAATATCTTCAATCTTTAGTAGATTTATTTCCGAATAATAACCTTAAACCAAAACATCATTTTTTACTACACTATCCCTCTATTATTAGAAAAGTGGGACCTCTCTGTAAAACATCCAGCTTTCGATTTGAGGCAAAACACAGAGAGTTAAAAAAAATTGCAAACAGCGTACAAACTCGTAAAAATATTCCATTAACTATAGCTAAAAAATGTCAAATGCAATTTGGTTGCAGATGTATTTCGGAAACTGGTTTGGACGATCGTACTTCTTTAAGTAAACCAACTTTTCAATCAGTTAATTATTCAGATTATGAATTCGAAAACAATTTTGATATTAACTATTACAAAAACAACTTCTTCGAAGTCAAGTGGTATGAAAAAAATGGAATAAAATTTAATATATCTCATGTTATCAATTTTGAAAATGAATATGCTATGATTAAACATATTTTAGTGTTACAAGAGAACACGAGGATAATGTATGTAATATGCGAAAAATTAAAAGTGGAGGGAATAAGTGATCACTATAAAGCTCATATAATCAAATATACTAATAAATACATATCTGTTCCACTAGATTCTATTAATTGTTCCCCTAAAGTTGTCCATTGCTTAAATAATTTAAATCTAGTAACACTAGACAGATTCTTATAATAATTACACCTCATGACCCCTGCAATGATGAAGAAAACATTTAAGTTTTTTGTTTTATAAAGATTGTATTTTTTATGCATATGTTTGTATTTTGACCATTCTAGGGCTGCAACAGAATGTTTAGGTATAGTTTACTGTTAATATATTTTTTTTTTATATATATATATATTTTATTTTTATGTACTCACATATTAAAAAAAATAAAATTTCATTTACTTACATGCTTTTTAATGTTTTATAATCCAAAAATTTAATTTATAGGATATCTTGGAAATGGTTAGAAAAAATAAAACTGTGGGAGCTTTAGGCAACCTTTAGGGAGGCAGGCTATAAGAATTTTTTATCCGAGCTTCCCCTAAACAAGGGCCGTTTCTTTTAGGTAGGAGTAGAACTGATTTTTTTTATTTTTTTTTTAAATGATGCAAATAGAGAAACGAATTTTGGCAGAAACTAATGCTAACCTGGCTGACTTTTAAATTATATAGTGTTATTTTATTAGTACTACGCTTCTGCCAAAATTGTTTCTCTATTTTCTTCCATTTTTGAAAAAAAAATTTAAAGAACTTGATTTGTACTCCTACCTAAAAGGAGCTCTAACTTTTTAAATGGGGCTCTGATAAGAACATTTTATATGAAATAGCCTCCTTAAAATTGCATAAAGACCCCACATTTTCGTATTTTCAAACTATTACCGGTACACCCTGTATAGTAATTAATTTTAAAATTAAAATATCTTATCGAGACAATTAATTTCTATAATTAAATAAATACAAAGTTCTAATTGCATCGAGAACTTCATATAAATGCGACAATTACAAAAACGTATACATTTCATAATATCCTATGCTACAAACAATAATAACCTATCATTAGAACAATAGTTATATGTATATGTTTCAAAAATATTACAACTTCTGTCCAAAATATCTCATAATTGACTGAACGATAGTTTATTACTAAAACAATAACTGGTAATATGGTAAACAATAATAACCTATCATTAGAACAATAGTTAAATGTATATGTTTCAAAAATATTACAACTTCTGTCCAAAATATCTCATAATTGACTGAACGATAGTTTATTAGTAAAACAATAACTGTTAATATGGCAAAGAATAATAGTATTCCATTGAATCGTTAATGATTTTCAACAAAAGCTTATAATTAAAACAATGAAATGTTAACTTTATTTTCCAATAACAAGGTTATGTTTGAACCGAACAAAGTTATGTCCGAGGAATACTGAGCATAGCGTGTCATTGGTTGAATAGGTATATAATTGGGAACAGGATAGCGTTTTTTCAGTGTAGGGATGGTAAACATGTAAATAACAAACTACTACATTAAATTGGCAAAACGGGATTGGCGGAAATCGTTTCTAGTTCTGTTTACGAGAAGGTGTNGAAAGTTTAAACAGGTAATATTAAAAAATTATAAAATTCTAAACAAAGTACGGTATATTTCTACACTTTTTTCTTACTCAGCAACCAATCAGTGCTAGACTATTAAATTAGTCCAAAAGAAACAAAACGGCAACAAATTAAATTGTGAATAATTAAGCAGAATGCGAGCTTGTTCCGAACGCTTACGAAGAACAACGAAAGCTAGCCTCCGCTGTTCAGTTGTACTATCGAATTGCCCCCTCTGAAAAGCCACTGGTGACAGTTAACTTCACTCACACCTGGTATAATATGTAGGGATGGTAAACATGTAAATAACAAACTACTACATTAAATTGGCAAAACGGGATTGGCGGAAATCGTTTCTAGTTCTGTTTACGAGAAGGTGTTTGTCTAATGTAAGTATACAGGGTGTTTCAAAAAGGCGTTGCCGAACTTGAAGGGGATATAGAGGACATTGTGGTGGAAAATTGTTGCATATAAACCTCTAGTTGGAAATAAGCCGTTTTGGGTCTGGAGCAATTTTTGTCCAAATACGTAATGTTATCTCTTTGACACCAAAAGACTTTAATTATTTAAGTAATTTTTATGTAACAGTGGATTAAATTATTTTTACCTTTCCACACACATTATGTGTAGGGTTTGTTATTGAATCAACCCAGGTATCATTATTATTGGCGTAGCATGAATAGTGCGTTAGCATAAAAGTTTTCTCTAGTTACTATTTCCCTTACGATATTTTCTCTCACAAACACATGTCTTGCATTGGCTAAGCCATTTATTATAAATGTTAGTTTAATTTGTAATTAAGTATCTTTTTTAAGTTGTTTACCGCTACTACATACTATTATTATTATTTATATTAAATTTCTGTGTTTACGTAAGTTTACTTACAATTCAAAAGAAAACAAATAAATCAAAGATATTATACCTATTTCTATAAGATCTGAATTCACTCGGACTCCACTGTAGTTTAGTCCTATCCTGTTTCGTAATAACTCAAAATTAACCTAAAGTTGGGGTGGCGCTAAATTTTGTCAAGCAGTTTATATCTCTACTTTATCAATATGTCGTCGATTTAGAAATTGGCTGTGTACTGTGCTCTAGAATATAAGCAGACGTAGTGGAAGCGGTGGCAAATATTCAGTTGCCTACCGAGATCAATATGACCATGTGGAAAATCTGATATCAACAAACGAGTAACTGGATGGCTGGATTTGTGAATTCGGATCGTTTAGGCCAGGAAAAAGAGGTGGGAAATGACCATTTCGCGATTTTTTGTTTCGGCAAGCTGAATTTATCACGATAGATGCTAAATATTATGTACAATAACATATTAGTTTTCTTATTCATAAAAATGAGGGAAGATTGTTTACAGGCTGGTTAATTGTATAATATTTACGTAGATTCACGTTTTTCGCTTATAACTTTTTTCCGTTCATTTCCACGAGAAAACAGTAAAGTACTTTGTTTTCGTCTTCAAAAGACCTACAAAACTAGCCTTCGAACGTCAAAAAATATTGATTAGATCAAAAGTTATAAACAGAAGAAATTTATTTATGACTTTTGAATTAAATATTTATAAACTGCGTTATTATTACAGAACGTTTAGGCATCGCATCCTCTCATTCCTTATAACTGTCTAATAACTCGCACGAAATCTGGAATCGGTAAGTTGAATAGTTTACAAGTTATGTCCTTATAAATAAATTAACTGATTATTAGTCTGGAATATTAACCGAGGAATTAAAAAATGCAATGATATACAGGGTGTTCCATTTAAAATAACAAAATTATGTAGCCCACGCGAAAAATATTTTCTTTACATGGTCCATATGATTCCAGGCAACTTTTATTAAAACCATTTTTTTATAAATTTTACAGTTGCAGAGTTACTGAAGAATCCCTCTTAGGTGGAATACTTTTTATATAGGTATACATTAAAAAAAATTTTTTTGATAATTTCTGAATCACCCTGTATAAATGCACTCGAATGTATGACCTGAAAAACAAAAATAAATATGCTTGTACCTGTATTTTCCCACGATGGTATTTGCACATTAATATCAAAATTTTGATTAATTAGGACCATTCAGCTGGCACTTAATAAGTTCCCAGTTCGCTTGTAAGCGACTATTTGATTACCATTAATTCTGACGCTCGCCAGTTTACAACTTGGCTAATTGCATAATACACTTTGGTTAATAAGACGTTCCTCCACAAGGGGACTTAGATTGGTCGATGTAGATATCGAGACACGGACTGCTTGAACTAGACTCCACAAATAATTAATTTATCGAGTGTGATTTATTAACGAAGTTCTAGCCGTTGCAGGAATTACAGTGTAGCGACTGATTGTCGTTTTGATAATTGGAAATTGGGTTGTCTATTGATATCCCGTGTCCATATGTCAGTATACCGTACATGGGTAGTCCTTCGTTGGTACAGTATGCTGACTGAAATGGTGCGCTAAAGGCAAAGGCACAGTGTTACCTGGTATGCTTTATTTACACAATTAAGTCGAATAAACCTAATTTATTAATATCACAGAATAATCAAATTAGATTAGTAAAAATATAATAGAATTATAACCTAATAACACAGGTACACATAAAAAGGTCCAAACCCAAGAGATCCACGTCATTTCTGAGGGAATTCGATGCGCTGAGCGCTATCCTGTAGTCAAAAAAACTTAATGAATGTCTTTGTATTTGTCGCGCTCTGTTCGTTTATTCATGTTTTTATTATAGTAGTTTTTTTGTTCCTTGTAAATATATAGCTGTGTGTGTCCTGAAATAAATGTTTTAAAAATCAATACCTCGTTTAAACACAATCTACAAGAACACTCGGCAAGAACGCTACAAGTGGCGACGAGAATAAAAGTAAAATGTCCGTAGGAAAAATGAATGAATTCGAGTTATCTAGTGGTAAAAACTGGAAAACTTATATTGCTCGATTAGAACAATATTTTATTGCAAATAAAATTAAAGACAATTTAAAAGTGGTTCGTTATTAACAGTTGTTGGCGACAAAACCTACGAATTAATGGTAGATTTATGCAGTTCAAATACTCCCGAAGAAAAGGAATACAAGGATTTGGTTAAGGTAATAAAAGACCATCTCCAACCTGAACCTTCCATAATTGTCAAAAGACATAAATTCCGTCAAAGAAGACAAGAAAAAGGGTACCTAATCCATTACACAATACATGGGTGCTCTCAAAAATTTAGCCAAAACATGTGACTTCAAAGAAAAGTTGGATGAAAATTTAAGGGATCAATTTGTATCAAGTCTGTCCAATGAGATTATCAAACAACGGCTATTTTCCGAAAAAGTTCTGAACTTTAATGAAACGTTTCAAACTGCAAGAAACATGGAGGCAGCAGAAAGGCAAGTTTCTTTCGTAGAAGCTAATCAACCAGTCCATAGACTACAACGTGGTTTCCATTTACAAAATGGCAGTTCTTCCTGTTCCCAAGATGGCCGCAATTCCGGTTCATAGTAATTTCCAGCGGAGGTCGTTGGTGTCATAGGAATCGACGTCACAATCTATCCGTCAACAGCAGATGCGCAGAGGTCCAACAAAGGAGAAGAAGAAGAAGATGGCGGAATGTTTGATTTGTGATAGACGCAACCACACCCAGGGTGAGTGTTTTTACAAAAACGCAATTTGTGATAATTGTGGAAAGAAGGGTCATCTAAAATATGTTTGCAAAAAGAATAAAACTTAAAAATAATAAAAAAAAATATTTAGGTAATTCCACTGATACTGATAATAGAAATGTAACACAATTAAAATCTGAACAGTTATCTGATTCTGACACTGATTGTTCTGTAAATTTATTTAATATAAATTCTAGAAGTACCTAAGTTAACTCCAATTAAAGTTGAGGTGCAAATTGAAAATAATAATTTGTCAATGGAAGTAGACACAGGAGCAGCACTTTCGCTTATTTCAGATAAACTTTACAACAAACATTTTTCTCATCTCTCAATTATTGACTTTAAATTGACACTATCTATTTCAATTATTTACAGAAGAATTTATTTTAGTTAAAGTATATTATTATAAAAATGAAACAACATTAAAATTGTTCCTGATGGTGGTCCTCCTTTATTGGGTCGAAATTGGCTTTCTTCATTGAAAATTAATATAATAAATAATATTGCAGTTCATAATATTACCCATACTAATGGCAATATCAAGTTAATAATTTAATAAATGAATATAAAGATATTTTCGATAAAAAGTTGGGAAAAGCTACTTTGTATTTAAAACCTATACATTTGAAGGAAAAGGTAGAAATGCTTTAGAAAAAATAGTAAATGAGGGTATCTTAACGTCTCTAAATTACATTGAATGGGCCAGCCCTATTATACCGATGATTAAGAAAAATGGGGACATTAGAATATATGGAGATTTTAAAGTGTCGGTAAATCAAAACTTACTTATTCATCAATATCCTTTGCCAAAAATACAGACATTATTTTCTAACTTATCCGGTGGTGTTCTGTTTAGCAAAATTGATTGGTCACAAGCATATTTGCAATTTGAACTTGATTAAAATTCTAAACAAATTTGTACAATTAATACTCATAAAGGACTTTTTATGTATAATAGACTCCCATATGGCATTGCATCCAGTCCTAGCATATTTCAAAAAATAATGGAGGTAACTTTTGGAAAATTAGAAGGTGTAGTAATCTTTACGGATGATATTTTAGTCACAGGTTCTACCTTCAACAGCATTTATTTAGGCTTCGCAAAGTTTTTCATAAAATTAATTAATTAAAAATTAATTTAGAAAAATGCAGTTTTTTTATAGAAACGAATAAATTAGGACACAAACTGATTTTTCCTAAATTTTCTCCAAATATATCATTTTCGTAGTATTTGGGGCGCTGAACACAATGCCATTAGTAAAAATCCATGACATCAATATTTCTCTGAAAATCCACTATTTGGGTGAAAACTGGCCTAATTATTGGTCAAAATTGATTTTTTCCTAAATTTGATCCAAATAGTTATATTATGTTCTGCCCAAATTTGGTTAGTACAANTTACCTTAATACCATAAAATCTGAAAAATACTTAAAACCAAGAATTAAAATTTAAATACCTATTCAATAATCTGTATATAAAAATGTACATTGCCTTAGACAAATACCTTAGATCTCTCTACACCTATTCAAAATGTGTGCAGATGTTTTTTTATTAAAACATAAATGGAACATTTTTTGTTTTGTAGATTGAAGCCGATTTTAAATATCTTCATCCTGGAAAGGAATTAATGTTATTATCTAAATGGGACCTGTTTTTTGAAAGTATATTAAAACAGAAGAAGAAGTGTGCAGAACTTAATACGAGGGACAATACACTACAGGATTTCCTTAATATTCTGGAAACAAATTTTGAAAACCTTTCTGAAGGTAACTAGTTATATTTTTAAAAATATCACTGATTCTGTGCATCTGTATTTTCTGCGTTATTGAGTGATAATAAAATAGGATACAATAAACGACAAAAAAAATTATTCCTGTGTTTAATCCTTTATTTGTTTTCAGATTCAAAGGTGTTTTTACAAATATCACTGTTGCCAAGATTAATTCCTCCGAGGAGCAGGGCCAAAGTGGGAAAAGACCGCTGGAAATTCACCACAAACGAATCCGTAGAAGGTCTCATTGTGCATGTCAATGTAAGTTTTTGTTTTTTTTTCAAGAAGATGTTTATTAAGTACCTAGTATTAAATGTTTCCATTGTTTTTTTTTTTTATTTTTTGAGTTTACTTGTAGTGGTACTAATATTTAACAATGTAGTTTAAAAACATGATTTCAATATTTTATACTAAAAAGGCAATTACAGTATGTACTTTTATGATAAATTACAAATGTTGTACGAGTCTGAACATATCAGATTGTATTGAATTTCAAAAATTCTAATATTACTTGTCAGATTTTTATAAAAAGAAAACTCCATGATTATAATAATCATCCACAAAGAAAATGTATTATTTTTGTCTATAATCAATAAAAATTAATTGCAGCTTCCTGGTGACATAGATCTTAAAATAGAAAGTCAGATTAAGAAAGCTGAAAAACGTAAAATATACCGCCAAGTTCAACCCTACCTGCTTGTGGAAGGACCACAGATTTCTGATGTCCGTAATACTTATATAGTAATAGACAAATTACATTTTCATGTTCAAAGTGTTCTGAAAGGATTAGATTTGCTATTTAAATGTTTCTTTGCCCTGAATATAAAGTACCCAGTACAATCAGAGTACATTTGGTTACTGATTCAAAAAGTAATATATGATATTCCTATCCCGTCAGATACCAATACTTTAAATATATCCGATTTGTTAAAGATTTTAGATTAGAGAAAAATGGAAGCCATGAGGTGTAATTATTGCAATAAAAGTATCGGTGGTTTAAATTTGTTCGTTCATCATTTAGAATATGCACATAATATGAGATATAACTATGAATGTCCAATTTGTAACCGATCATTTACAAGAAGGGATAATTTTAAAAAACATATTACTACACACAATTCATCAGAAAACATTACCATAATTGGTACCATAAAAAAATCACATAATATTTCACAAATAACTGTAAAAGAAAATAAGCCTTCTACCAGTAGTAACGAATTTGAGGAGGTAGTTTCTTTCAATATTATTGAAAAATCCGAAGAATTTACAGTTATACTACATAAAGCAGTTTTGGAATTTATGGCTAAATTAAACATGGAGCTAGCAATTCCTCGTAGTTTTATTCAAAAAATTATTAATTGGTTTGAGGAATTTTTAAATTTTGGGTTTTTTGATATACTGAAAGAATTTCTGTTGAACAGTCATACTAGTATTAATAATGAAGTAACCAATAATTGTTTAGAGAGAGCAAGAACTTTAATTGATAAAATATTATTAAGTTTTAATACAGTTAATTCTGACTATAAAAGACTTAAGCTATTAGAACAATCTACTAAATATATAACACCGATTCCAGTAATTATTGGTTCAACAGAAGCTGTTTCCAGAAAAAATAATGAGACGTCATTGGTTCTAAAAAATCGCACTTGTACTTTCATACCACCATCCCAAACACTTGAAAGGTTTTTAAAAATTCCGGGGGTGTTAAAAAAAATTTTAAATTATCATGAAAATAGTTATATTTCAAAAAATAGCGGATCTGAAGGAACAATTTTGTCAAATATTTTAAATGGTAGCCTGTGGGAAGAAATTCTACAATCTACCAAGGAGACAACATTTCCCCTGTTTATATATTTTGATGACTTTGAAACTTGCAATCCACTAGGTAGTCACGCAGGTATTTACAAAGTCGGTGCTGTATACTTTACAATTGCCTCAATTCCTCCGGAATATATTAGCAGATTGGAAAACATATTCTTAACATTACTATTTCATAGTTCTGAGAGAAGCGAATTTGGCAATAAAGTTATTTTTAATTGTTTACTGGAAGACCTTAAATATTTAGAACAAAATGGCCTTGAAATTGAACTTAATAATCAAAAACTTAAAATTTTTTTTGCTGTTATTCTAATTGTAGGTGACAACCTAGGACTAAATTCTGTATTTGGTTTCGTTGAGAGTTTTTCTGCAAATTACTTCTGTCGATTTTGTACATCCCATAAATCTGTAACTAAACATCAAACACAACTTTACGAATTTGACGAGCGTAATAGAGGTGATTATGAATGTCACTTATCTAACAAAACATTCGGAATAAAGGATATTTGTGTTTGGAATGAACTGCAATATTTTCATGTTTATGACAATCACTCTGTAGATATCATGCACGATTTATTTGAAGGAATTCATAGGTACGATATGGCATTATTCATAAACTACTTTATAAAACACAACTTTTTTTCTATCAATACACTTAATTCAAGGCTTCGATATTTTCATTTTGATAACTTGGAAAACAACTATCCTCCAGATATTAAACAAGAACATCTAGATAAAGGTATGATCATTTTCTCTGCGGCAGAGATGAGTTGTTTTGTCAAAAATTTCAGGTTTATAATAGGAGATTTTGTTCCACATGACGATCCTGTTTGGGCATTGTATAAAAACTTACTTGAAGTTACTGACTTTGTTTTAAAACCTCAAATTAGTTGGACTGCCGTAGATCATTTAAAAAATATAATTTCAAAATATCTTCAATCTTTAGTAGATTTATTTCCGAATAATAACCTTAAACCAAAACATCATTTTTTACTACACTATCCCTCTATTATTAGAAAAGTGGGACCTCTCTGTAAAACATCCAGCTTTCGATTTGAGGCAAAACACAGAGAGTTAAAAAAAATTGCAAACAGCGTACAAACTCGTAAAAATATTCCATTAACTATAGCTAAAAAATGTCAAATGCAATTTGGTTGCAGATGTATTTCGGAAACTGGTTTGGACGATCGTACTTCTTTAAGTAAACCAACTTTTCAATCAGTTAATTATTCAGATTATGAATTCGAAAACAATTTTGATATTAACTATTACAAAAACAACTTCTTCGAAGTCAAGTGGTATGAAAAAAATGGAATAAAATTTAATATATCTCATGTTATCAATTTTGAAAATGAATATGCTATGATTAAACATATTTTAGTGTTACAAGAGAACACGAGGATAATGTATGTAATATGCGAAAAATTAAAAGTGGAGGGAATAAGTGATCACTATAAAGCTCATATAATCAAATATACTAATAAATACATATCTGTTCCACTAGATTCTATTAATTGTTCCCCTAAAGTTGTCCATTGCTTAAATAATTTAAATCTAGTAACACTAGACAGATTCTTATAATAATTACACCTCATGACCCCTGCAATGATGAAGAAAACATTTAAGTTTTTTGTTTTATAAAGATTGTATTTTTTATGCATATGTTTGTATTTTGACCATTCTAGGGCTGCAACAGAATGTTTAGGTATAGTTTACTGTTAATATATTTTTTTTTTATATATATATATATTTTATTTTTATGTACTCACATATTAAAAAAAATAAAATTTCATTTACTTACATGCTTTTTAATGTTTTATAATCCAAAAATTTAATTTATAGGATATCTTGGAAATGGTTAGAAAAAATAAAACTGTGGGAGCTTTAGGCAACCTTTAGGGAGGCAGGCTATAAGAATTTTTTATCCGAGCTTCCCCTAAACAAGGGCCGTTTCTTTTAGGTAGGAGTAGAACTGATTTTTTTTATTTTTTTTTTAAATGATGCAAATAGAGAAACGAATTTTGGCAGAAACTAATGCTAACCTGGCTGACTTTTAAATTATATAGTGTTATTTTATTAGTACTACGCTTCTGCCAAAATTGTTTCTCTATTTTCTTCCATTTTTGAAAAAAAAATTTAAAGAACTTGATTTGTACTCCTACCTAAAAGGAGCTCTAACTTTTTAAATGGGGCTCTGATAAGAAAACTTTATATGAAATAGCCTCCTTAAAATTGCATAAAGACGCCACATTTTAGTATTTTTATAATTAATTCCTATAATTAAATAAATACAAGTTCTAATTGCATCGAGAACTTCATGTAAATGTGACAATGATAAAAACGTATACATTTCATAATATCCTATACTGCAAACAATAATAACCTATCATTAGAACAATAGTTAAATGTATATGTTTCAAAAATATTACAACTTTTGTCCAAAATGTCTTATAATTGACTGAACGATAGTTTAATGCTAAAACAATAATTGTTAATAGAATATAGAATAATAGTATTCCATTGAATCGTTAATGATTTTCAAAAGAAGCTTATAATTAAAACAATGAAATGTTAATTTTAGTTTTCAATAAGAAAGTTATGTTTGAACCGAACAAAG
>NW_019416304.1:744267-769914 GCF_000390285.2 Anoplophora glabripennis | reverse complement strand
CATTTTTAACATTAAGGCGATGTTTCGCATTGTATTAGTTATGTCCTGTCCAAATTTGGTTAGTACAACTCTCTCAGTTTCGAAAATTTAATGCCTATGTATGTTTTCATCCACGAAAATTGAATAATTCCAAATATTTCGAATTTTCACCCCCAAGAACGGTGGTGACAACATTTTTAACATTAAGGCGATGTTTCGCATTGTATTAGTTATGTCCTGTCCAAATTTGGTTAGTACAACTCTCTCAGTTTCGAAAATTTAATGCCTATGTATGTTTTCATCCACGAAAATTGAATAATTCCAAATATTTCGAATTTTCACCCCCAAGAACGGTGGTGACAACATTTTTAACATTAAGGCGATGTTTCGCATTGTATTAGTTATGTCCTGTCCAAATTTGTTAGTGCAACTCTCCCGGTTTCGAAAATTTAATACCTATGTATATTTCCAACTACGAAAATTGAATAATTCCAAATATTTCGAATTTTCACCCCCAAGAACGGTGGTGAAAACATTTTTAACATTAAGGCGATGTTTAGCATTGTATTAGTTATGTCCTGTCCAAATTTGGTTATTGCAACTCTCTCGGTTTAGAAAATTTAATACCTATGTATATTTCCAACCACGAAAATTGAATAATTCCAAAAATTTTGAATTTTCACCAACAAGAATGGCGGTGACAACATTTTTAACAGGAAGACGGTGTTACGCCTTGTAATTGTTTGTCGTTTAACTAATCTTTCCCACCCTCTATATTAAAATTTTAATAGATGTTTCAGTACACTGCGCAGAAAATCACATAATCCGGTTCTACTGCTAGTTTGTAGTTAAACATTAAACAGTATTCGATATTCACATGCAAATCGCCAGCAATAAACGCCCATTTGTCCTGCAACTAAATGAAACGAAAACATTGTTCTAAAATTCCGTCCGAACTATCATCGGATTTACGGGCTAGATTATTTTAAAAGTTCTGTGCATATGATTGTGCAGTGTGGGTTTGCAGACTTTGTATTTCTTTTTGCTATACTGCGGATTCAATATTTGGAGTTCGACGAATCGGTCAGGCATGTCTGGATCTACGTGTACCCTGTGGCTATAAAAAATCTACCACTGTTCTAAGTACTGGTCATGTAGTGTGTACGTCTCTCTATATTTGTATGTATATAAACTACGCAAATAACACAGACCATCTAGTCCAATCAATAGGTAGAAGAGCTTACAAAAATACCACCTGGAAATAAAAAATATGGTGATATAGGAAAAAATTTTAAGAAAGATAGTGTTTTCTTCCTGTGGCGCATAAAAGGCGTAGTTAACCTAATAAATTCATAAAAGTAAAAAAAAACGGTTTTTCACTAATAAAAAAAACTTGAACTCCAATCGAAAAAAGTTAAATGAGAAAGTTGTAGCTATTAAAAAACCTATCGATTCGTATTTTTAAATATATCGATTGGTATATTACTTTTCGAAATATATCGAAAAAACCGAGGGGTAAATTGCTGGGGAAGTTTTTGTACATGTCTCCAGGAAATCGGGAAGAAGTTGGAGGAAGTTATAAGGAAGTTGAGGAAGTTGAAAGGAATTCCGAATGAAAGGAATTCCGAAGGAAGTCGTGGAAGTTTTTAGGAATTCCAAGGAAGTTAAGGAAGTCTGGAGGAAGTTTGGAGGAAGTCGGGAAGTTGGAACCAAACTGCGCATGTGTGAACGGTAAACGCATGCGCAGTATTACCTTTTATAGAAAAATGCGGAGAATGTTAAACATTTATGTGGAGGAATTACGAAGCAGTCTAGAGAAGGTCCGAGGAAATTTGAGGAAGTATAGAGAAGTTTTTGTACAGAATTCAGGGAGCGGTTTACCCCTCGGAAAAAACCGTCAAAAATCGATTTTTCTTGTTTTTGTTGTATCTCTTGGAAATTAAGGTTTTGAAACTTGTCACTTACTGTAAATGTAGTCCTCGGCCAGCCAAAAAAGTTTAAGATAAAAAAATATTAAAAATTTTTCGAGTTATATCAATTTTTCGAAAAAAGGTCATCTCGAAAATCAGCTCTTCTTGCTCGACGAATAGTCGTAGAGAAACGAATCAGGGCTCATATTTTTCCTTAAGTGTTATACTTTCATGGTAAAAAAGAGTGATAACAATTTTATTCGTTTCAAGTGTCCAAAAATGTCTTTGAAAAAAGTAAAAATTTTCTGGTCGCGTTTTTCTTGAATATCTTTTCGATTTTCATTTCTCAATAATGTCTATTATTATTTTAATTTTAAACTAAAGGAAAATTACATTTTTCAAAGGTAATTAAGGCAATCGATTCCTGTAATAGACATTACCGCAAACTGAAAATCGAAAAAGATATTTAAGAAAAAACGCGACCAAAAAATTTTTACTTTTTTAAAGTCTTTTTTGGACACTTGAAATGAATATAATCATTATCACTTTTTTTGGTATGAAAGTACAATTCCTAAGGAAAAAAACGAGTCCTGATTCGTTTCTCTACGACTATTCGTCTAGTAAGAAGAACCGATTTTCGAGATGACCTTTTTTTCGAAAAATCGATATAATTTAAAAAAGACACTTTTTTGCTTGCCGGGAGCTACAGTTACCTACAGCAAGTAACAAGTTTCAACACCTTAATTTGCAAGAGATATAGCAAAAACAAAAAAGTCGATTTTTGTCGGTTTTTTCGATACATCTTGAAATGTAATAAAGCAATCAATAAATTAAAAAATATGAATCGATAGGTTTTTTTAATAGCTACAACTTTCTCATTTAACTTTTTTCTATTGGAGTTCAAGTTTATTTTATTAACGAAAAACCGTTTTTTTACTTTTATGGATTTTTTAGTTTAATTTTGCCGTTTATGCGCCACAGGAAAAATATACTACCTTTCTTAGAATTTTTTTTCCTATATCACCGTATTCTTTGTTTCCAGGTGATATTTTTTGTAAATTTAACATTAGGCCGTGACAGATTGATTTGACTAATCGTAAAGTGCACTTTCTAACAAGCAATTTGAAAAAAAAATAAATAAATCAGTATATCAGGGCGTGAATTAATACGCAAGAACGTTTTAGGCCAGGAAAATAAGCTGAGAAATGACCATTTCACGACTTTTTGTTTCGGCAAGCTGAATTTATCACAATAGATGCTAAATATTACGTACAATAACATATTAGTTTCTACAGTCATAAAAATGGGGGGAAGATTATTTACAGGGTGGTTAATTGTATAATTTTTACGTAAATTCACGTTTTTCGTTTATAACTTTTTTCCGTTCATTTCCACGAGAAAACAGTAAAGTACTTTTTTTTCGTCTTCTAAAGACTTACAAAACTAGCCCGTAAAAAAAGATTGATTAGATCAAAAGCTATAAACAGAAGAAATTTATTTATGACTTTTGAATTAAACATTTATAAACTGCGTTATTATTACCTGAACGTTTTGGCATCGTATCCTCTCATTCCTTATCACTGTCTAATAACTCACACGAAATCTGGAATCGGTAAGTTGAATAGTTTACAAGTTATGACCTTATAAACAAATTAACTAATTATTACTCTGGACGATTCCGAGGATCTTCCACAATCGCACTGATTTTTTTCATGGTAGATTTCATAATAATACATTGAAATCTCTCATTTTTTTTAATTTTATATTTGCAACCTGGATTTTTTATTTATTTTTTAGCCTTAGCTGCAAAATGAAATAAACAACGCACGAGCGTGATATAGTTATATAATATTACATATTCGGAAAGCTTATGAAAAGAGCTTTAAGTTAAAAAAAAATCGTCAAGATTCGTTGAAAATCAACGGAGTTACAGACTGTCAAAGTTGACGGCCTATTGTTAAACAATTTAAGTTGGTAGCGCAAAAAATACTGTCATAACCGGCAACCCGAGTACTTTCCCAAATAAAAATGTTTTATTTATGGAAGTATGTTAAGTGCATAAGAAATATTGTCAAAAGTCAGTGGGTCGCTTGATTTTCGAGCCGTGGCGCGGCGGAAGGATGGGGGAAGCGAACGACATCGAGTCCGAAGAAAATGACGATAATATTCATAGTCCTGCAGTGAAATAAGCGAAATTCGCTTGAAAATAATATATTTGACAGTCTGTAACTCCGTTGTTTTTCAACGAATCTTGATGATTTTTTTAACTTAAAGCTCTTTTCATAAGCTTTCCGAATATGTATAATCAACGCATCCAACTCTATATTTCCTGGCCGAGGTGGCAATAAATCTACCGTATTTTCTTGTTAAAATTGTAGTGTCAACTGTCCTTTTTTTTCGAGACTGTACTTTCGAAAATAAGGTGGATATATGTCAAAAATATGTATTTTAACGAAAAATTTTCAATAGGTATTTCATAACGCGGGTGTTTTTACCAATCTTTCGATTCAGCATATTCAACTAGCAGCTGTTCGACATGTGACTGTTGGGGTATGCAAAGTATCTAACGTTTTTAGGGGATGTATGCACGAATTCCAACCTTCCAATAATACGGGATCGAACGGAAAAGAAGCCCACGTTTTATTTGCGGCAAACGTCCGATGAGGAATGGGATAATTCAACTGTCGTGTCGTTCATGTAAAAGTTTTTGTTTCTACCCGGATTTCGCGAGAATTCGTATTAAATCAAAGCCCTGCACTGCGGGACTGAGTGACAGCTCACGAGGCTGATATTCCTTAATTGAAGTTGTGAGACAACGGTAGTTCTAGGAAAAGTCGTAGCTATCGCAGGTAACACGCGGACAAGTCTATGACTGTCTGAATCCTAGTTCAAACAAGGTGGAACCAAATGTTATTTATTTATTTATTCATTTGCTCTTAAAATGTCCAACGGGTATAAAACCCACTTAAAAGATAAGTAGTAGTATACATAAGATGATTGTTAAATCATTTTTAAATTAAAATTAAAAGTTTTTTAATGAAAGTAATTTTATTTATTGTAAACATTTATAGTGAAATTAGAACAGCCTGTAGGAATATCTCTTGTGCTGTTTGTTTTGAAACATTTACTTCGTCTATGTAGGTTGAAGTGGTTTCACTAGTAGATGGTCTACTGAATCCCCCAAAGTGGTTGAGTTATTTAAAAAATCGCTTCCGGCACACTTGATGTAGGGAAAACTTTTTTGCTAACAACTGATTTTACGAGTTATGGACTCCTCAGTGGAGCTTTCAGCTTCCGTTAAAGATTTCCATCCAGCATGCATTTTTAAATTTGTTATATCAGCTCTTGAATTTATTAACTGCGTAGCTGAAGTTCTACGGAAACAATGTCCCGTATTTCGAGAGCATCCTTCAATTTGAAAAATGCTGCAACTTGCTTTGGCATTTTCCCAAATGTATGAATTTCTCTTAATTGGTTATATGCTTTAACATTTGAATATTAAAAAAAAAAATCTGTTACTATCTATTTATATAGGTCCTGCAGTATTATTTATAAGTCTAAATAGTCGCTAATAATAAAAGATCGTTTTATTTTCCTTATTTGTAGATGGAGTGATCAGCAACCAATTTCCCATATCTTCAATATCTCCAATTTTTATTTGAAGTAATTAATCACATCGACACGCCTTAGATATGGCAAAAATCATTGCCACCTAAAATAATAATAGTCAGTATTCTTCGTTTACAAAAATATTTTGTATACCTTTGTACCTAACGTACAGGGGTATCCATTAGAAATTTCTTAATTTGTTCATTTTCTAAATGATGATGTGATGTGATTTTTTAGCATGATATCCATCCCATTGCATTCAAGAATACTTTTAATTTCAGATACTTTCCAATATCGATGTTGTTGTAGACGTTCAAAGTAACTCTGAACATCGTATAATATTGACCATAATGAAGATTTCATACCTTTGCTTCATTCAAAAAAATATAGTATATTTTCTGAAAAAGACAGCCCGGCAACCAATTTTTTATATGTTTGCTGATATATCTCCTTCGATTTTTCTGGTAATAAATTACGCTCTATTTGTTTTGCTGATTGAATAATTTCTGGCGGATTTGAATAGGAATAATATAGCCCGGTGAAAATAGACATTCAAGGTTACAATAATTCGCATAAAGCTGAAAATTGGTACGAATGTTGGGAACACCATTATAAATGAAATGTGAAATAATTATCAATCAGATGAATAGTTTTCCCCGATTACTCGTAATTCACACCGCTTTCATCATTTCCAATAATACCATTTTTTATTTAATAAAATTTAATCGTTATATCTCAGAAATGGTGATACTTAGGAAAAAAGTGTAAGCACAATTTTTATAGATAATTACATGATCTAAAATTTTTGTCAGATCTATTTTTATGATAAAACTTACCGTTTGGCTAAAAAATGCAAAAAATCCGTATTTGCGAACTTTGACGTTGAATAAATTTTTTTGCAGATGTGGGATCGATGGGGACTTTTCACATTTCATTTATAAAGGTGTTTCCAACATTCGTAGCAATTTTCAGATTTATGCGAGTTATTGTAGGCTTACCCCTATTTTTTGAGGTACTTTGACCGGGTTAATATAGCGATTAGTGTGTACCTAAGTTATTTAATAAATTAATAACGCTCGTCACATAGCAAACACAGACGACCTGATGTAATTATTATTATTCATGAAAAAAATATCATACAATTTTAATAATGTAAAGTAAATAGCTTTGTTTGCTATTATGATAAAATTAAAATTGATCGGCGAAAAAATTATGTGTTTAACTTGGCAGTAAGGTAGGTTTACTGCATTAGCCGCGGCATTAAATCTTTTACTTTACTGCCTAGTTAAACAAATAACTATTAGGAGTGCTAGAAAATGCAATACAAAAAGATTTAAAATAAATACAGTCAAAGAAACATTGAAAATGTAGACTAAATAGTACAAACTTTAATTCTAAAGTTTGTATTCACCAAAGAGCGAAATATATTATAAACATCGCCATCAAAATATTAAAATAATACGAATAACAAGGACAATAGAAAAGAAACGAATAAAGGAGAAACAAAAGTATACAGGTGTCTTGTTTCACAAGAAAATATTTTTTTTATGATAAAAAAAAATATTTTTTTTATTTGAATACTTACCCTATGAAATGCGTGTTTTTGTCATTTCCTTGTGAAATTTAACTATTATTTCAAGCTATGAAATTATAATAAGCAATTTTCGCAGTGCTGAAAATTGTGTTAAAAGACCGAATTTGTGATGCATGTTCCGACCCTTAGAAAAAGGATAGACAAATTTTGATGACGGATTTGGATTTGTCGTGGCAAGTTTATTTATTAGAAAAAAAATTGGCTGGCTAAAACAAGAAAATTCATGAAAATTGCAGATTTCATCATTTGACAAGGTTATTTGAAGGTCAGATCATAAAAATTCGTTACAATAATAAGTTTACCAAAATCTACATTACTTAAGCTTTCATTTGACTCCTGGTTAATTTTTCTACCTCAATTTTAAGTCGAGATATTTGATATTGGCACACCCCCCTCAAAATAGTACAGTGTGCACCCCCACCCCCAGGGAAAATTTTTATAGGAACTTGTCATGTTATTTTAACGTCACCTGTACAAATCCGAGAGATTGCCGACATATTCTGGGACACCCTGTATAAGAGTATCCAGGATGGTGGGCAATCTTTCAGATTTGGATATGTCCCAAGTGTGTATGATCTTTTCTTTCTTCGAGTTCACCCCATAGTTATTAGCTTTAACTTTCTTAGACAAGAAATTTTCTTCATATTATTTTACAGGGCGATTCAGTGATAATGTCATTAATTTTATGAAAAAAAATGAGTAGAATACGAATATGCATTAAAAAAATTTAAACTGAAAAAAAATGTTAAAATCATTATTTAAACCCCCTTCCGGACCGCTCCTTTCCGCTGACCTACAAGCTTTATCGTGAGTGAATCTTGACCTATTGTAACGCTCGGTCATTAACCTAGTTTTTAATACGTTTTTAATCTGTAGTGAGCTACAATTAATAAATAAAGTTTTTTAGCCAGACATTATTATGAATGAATAAGACATTTTTTAACATTTTAAATATTAACACGTATTATTTAAGTATTTGTTAATAAAAACAAATGTATAACGATAATAGTGTTTCCGAATGTTAGGTTTTACAATTTAGTATTTTTAAGATTGTTAACGTATTTCCTACGTTTTATAATTGATTACGAGTTTTTATTTAACATGTTCAATTAATTATTCAGATTGTAGTACGTATACCTTATTGTGTGACTTATTGCTTTTCAAAGTGTAGTATACCTACTTATCTATTTAGTCCAGTACGATTAAAAAGACTAATTCGTCCATAGCACTTTGTTAATAAAGTTGTGATCTGCTGCACTTTGATTTTGAACCAATGTAAAATTTAACACTACTGGGGAAATCAGCTGTTTCGCTTCAACGTTCAAACTCTCTGTAGTCCGCCGGCACGTTCACTGTCATAAAATGTATTGTGAAGTAGGGCGCCGAATTAACGGGAGTTAAGGGCTAATTTGCTTATTTGTTAGAAGTTCGAGCAAAATTTTTTTTAATTTTCTCTCTTTGTTAGGCCTTCCGAATAAGTGGTTAAAATTAATGACCTTGTGACTGACTCTCCCTGAATAGAGAACTTTTTAAGAACAGAAAACATTTCATAAAATATAAACAAAAAAAATACCTAAGAGACGAGCTTCCTTGCAATTTTAGTTCCACATTCCCCTCACATAACCGACATACATTTGAATATAAACACTCCGGGGCCCTTCCACAAGATGCCCGCTTTTTTTGCCATCCGCGAGAATATAAAACGGACGTTACTATTATTTTAGTTGGCAAGTTCCCCATGTGCTTCCACCAGCCGGTTGCATTTTTTACACGTTTAGTCCCAGCCTGCAGGCTGGAGTGCCAAATGTGACGGAAATTGTGGACGGAGAAGGGTTGTAAATCGACAATGTTTTAATCAGGTTAAAGCGAGTTAGAATTAACTTCTCCGGCTTATTAAAACGTGGCAACAGGGAAAACCGTTCCCGCCCTAAAATATTGCCACTAGAGGCCCAATTTTAAATTCATTATGCTGGTTTTTATTAGACAATATTATTTATTAAGTGGCTGAAGGAAGAATGTGAAACAAAATACTGAAGCGTAGAAAGACCATATGTTTTTATTTTTTCTTTGTTTAGTTCAGTTGGAACCGCGAAATTTCAAGTTCAAACTAAAATTTCAAGTCCAAACATGACATTTTGAGTTGGATCACGAAATTTCGAGATTGAACTCGAAATTTCGAATTTGACCTAGAAATCTCGAATTCGAACTCGAAACTTCGAGCTTTTGTAGACCTCCTGTGAGTACTTATGAATTTGGATCCCGTGGGATGGTTCTCTAGAACTAAAGTCTAGGCCGAGAACAATGTGCTCGCAAAGGCTTCTGAAATTTTTAATAAGCTTTCGATTTGTAAAAATTTGGGATTTACGAAAATATATTTATTTAGAATAAATGGGTATTTTGATTCGTAATTCGTTGCGTAATTGATGGTACACCGGGTGATTCAGTATGGTATTCGCGGCCCTGTATTTCTTTTATTTTAACAAATAGCTATAACAAACCCTATACAGGGTGGACCATCTTTTTCGTGACAAACTTTAAGGGTATGTTCTACGTCCAAAAATAACTGTTGTTTGCTTTTCAAACAATAGTCCAAAGTTGCTTCGTTACGAAAATACAGGGTGTTGAAGTTTATTCTGAAAAATAGAAAAATACATTTTTTTTAAACCGCTTAAGATAATTAAATGAAATTTGACAGTTGTCAATAGCAATGGAAGACTTAAATTTTTCAATGCAAAAGTTTCTTTTACTGTCACCAATGGCGCGAGTAGCGGATCGTTAGTGACTATTTTCCAATAAAAAAATGGTACGTCCCCGGTTTTTCTAAAAATTAATGTTATTTTTGAATTCCTCGTTCAATTTGGTAGAAAAAAAACTCTCTTGACTTTTTTTTGTACGATGCACCGTTTAATAAATAATAAATTACTTTAAAACTTTTCAAAGTGTTTTCCTTCAAACGGATTATTATTTGTTAGATGCATACCAGATACACTTGCTGCAGCCACCAGATAAACAAATTTACAACGACTAGTTGGCGTCGGTTTTCATGTCAACGTTTGACAAATCTTAAATATACTTGTCTTCTGTGCAGTAGTATCAAAATGCCGTTTAGATTTTCAAATCAAGAAATATCGGATATCCATTTTGTGATTTGCTAATGGAAACTCAAGGGCGGCCGCCAGATAATACAGAAAGAGATGTTTTCGAGATATGGATGTTAAAGTTTAATTTCTTTTCACCGTGTATTAACAACTTTATTTTCACAATGAATACCAAAAACTAAACTAATTAAAATTATCAACAAAAACAGTCATAAAAATTGTTCAAAATGGGAACCATTATTTTCAATGCACAACTCGCACCTACGTACAATACATCTATTTAAATTAATTAGATGCGGTATTATTGCATTACAACCATTTCTTATACGAGTAATAAGTTCATCTTGTGTGTTCACGGGGGTTGCATAAACTTTCTCTTTTAAAAAACCCCACACAAAGAAGTCTAACACGGTAATATCCGGAGACCGTGGTGGCCATGGAACTGGACCCCCTCTGCCAATCCATCTGTCCGGAAAGTTATTATTTAGCCAATTTCTAACATTTCTGCCAAAATGAGCGGGACAACCGTCGAGCTGAAAAAATGAAGTCTGTCTTAAAATTATCGGTATTTCATCCCACATATTGTGATGTTCCGTTTCTAAAAACTGTAAGAAGTTTTCTGCGTTTAAGCGTCGAGGTAAAAAATAGGGTCCAAACAGATTGTTGTTGTAAATCCCTATCCAAACATTTACGCTGAATTCAACTTGAAAATTTCGTGGTCTAATGGCGTGAGGATTTTCATGTGACCACACATGTTGATTATGGAAATTAACTATACCGCGACGGGTAAAGCAGGATTCGTCAGTCCACAGTATGTTGTTCAAAAAATCCCTGTTTTCTTGAACTGAGCGAAGGACCCACCGACAAAAAGTCAGTCTTTTCTCTTCATCTCCTGGATGTAAGCCTTGAACAGGTTGTAGGTGAAATGGACGCCTGTGATCCCTTCTGAGAGTACGAAGTACATTGGATTTAGATGTGCGGATAATACGAGAAACTATACGGGAACTTGTTGTTGGATCTCTGTCAAACTCATTTAATATCAGTCGAGAAATTCTTCTTTGCTGTTGGTTTGGATTGGCATTATTTCGATCTCCATGTAAATTTCCTAAACCATTCTCCATTAATTGCTGGTGAATTCTTGTGAACACATTACGACTAGGATGTGGTCTCTGCGGATATCTCCTTCTGTATTCTCTGGCAGCCGCCCTTGAGTTTCCATTAGCAAATCCATACACAAAATGGATATCCGCTATTTCTTGGTTTGAAAATCTAAACGGCATTTTGACACTACTGCACTACTACTATTTAAGATTTGTCAAACGTTGACATGAAAACCGACGCCAACTAGTCGTTGTAAATTTGTTTATCTGGTGGTTGCAGCAAGTGTATCTGGTATGCAGCTAACAAATAATAATCCATTTGAAGGAAAACACACTGAAAAGTTTTAAAGTAATTTATTATTTATTAAACGGTGCATCGTACAAAAAAAAGTCAAGAGAGTTTTTTTCTACCAAATTGAACGAGGAATTCAAAAATAACATTAATTTTTAGAAAAACCAGGGACGTACCATTTTTTTATTGGAAAATAGTCACTAACGATCCGCTACTCGCGCCACTGGTGACAGTAAAAGAAACTTTTGCATTGCAAATTTTAAGTCTTCCATTGCTATTGACACCTGTCAAATTTCATTTAATTATCTTAAGCGGTTTAAAAAAAATGTATTTTTTCTATTTTTCAGAATAAACTTCAACACTCTGTATATTTTTAAATCGCCGCTCAAACTCTATTAAATGACATTATTAGATCGTCTCCATGGTAACATATATCAAAATTGCTATAGTCAACTATTTTTGTTCAAATGGCATACTATATATTTTTTGTCAATTTTGGAAGATATTTTTTTTCTGCGTTCAGCTATGTAAGGAAGTCTATAGTTTCATTAAAAATATTGCTAGAAAAACAGCAAAAAAATGAACTCTACTTTTCGTAGCTTTATTCTGAAAAATGATAACCAGCTGCGGAAACAAGTTACTATGTTTTTTAAAGTAACATATTTCATTTTTAATACGATAGTAATTATAAAAATTTAAAGACAATACTTATTTCAAATGTTTAAAATGAGCTCCATTTGCTTCCAAACACAGAATAGCTCTGTTTATCACTCCCTCTACAAACACATTCTAGTGTTTCTTCATTTAATCTACGACATTCTACTCTTATTCTATTTTTAAGGTCGTCAATATCATTTAGGTAAAGCCAAAAATAAAAATCTATAGACTATAGGAGTGAGATCTGGAGATCTAGCAGGCCATTTAACATCTTTATCGAATGTTCTTCGTCTCTTGCCCTTATGGGTTTAAAAACTCTTCTTTTCTTTTGAAAACTTCCATCTGCTGCCAAATTCCTGGCTAACTTTTCGAAAATTTTATATGATATGAAATAAATAAATAAATAAATAAATAAATAAATAAATAAATAAATAAATAAATAAATAAATAAATAATTAAATAAATAAATAAATAAATAAATAAATAAATGATGGAAGTTGTCTCTGCGGAAAACGATGTTGGTACCTATAAATACCTGGTAGCTTTAGCATTCTTTCAGCCCTCTCCATAAATTAAAATCATGTCTAGTTTTTCTTGGTTACTGTAAATATTCATGTTATAATTATAGTTATAGATGGAATAGGTACAAAATGTCAATTATTTTGACAAACCGTTATTTAGAAACGTCAAAATTCAGTTGTTTCCGCAGCTCGCTATCATTTTTCAGAATAAAGCTACTGAAAGTAGTGTTCATATTTTTTGCTGTTTTTGTAGTAAACTTTCTAACTTAACTATAGACTTCCTTATATAGCTGAACGCAGAAAAAAATATCTTCCATAATTGATAACAAAATATACCTATAGTGTGCAATTTGAACAAAAACAGTTGACTATAGTAATGTTGACACACGTTACCATGTAGACGATCTAATAATGTCATTTGATTCAAAGTTTGTTTTGAAGTTTTGCTAAAAATTCCAGAGCTATCTTCTCAAGAAATTACATGATTTTAGGTGATTACACAAAAAATAGTAGATAACTAAAAAACTAGAAGAAATGAATCAGAATGAGAAGATGTATCAGAATATAGAAAAACATACAGGGTGTTCTATTAAAAAAAACGACCTATGAAGGTTTGAAGTTAACTAAACTCGGCATTAAATTTCCAGCACCCTGTATGCAATTAAGCCATGAAAGTATAGATGGGAAGCTTAGCTATCTCCCCTATAAATATTGTTGCTTTATCTTTTTTACTATAAAATACACATGGTTTGAAGCTAGTCACTGTTTCTCTTCATTTTTTTTTTGGAAAAAAATTAAATATCTTGAAAAAGGTAAATTTTAAGAATAGGGAAACTTCATAAAAAACAACCTAAAATAACACGTAGAATCCAAAATTGCAATAATATATAGGGTGTTCCATTTAAAATAAGCGAATTGATGGCGACTTGCGGTATAACCGGAAGTGGTTCTAATGGGCCGTCACCGTGAGACACCCTGTATATTGTTAGACATGTTAAAAAATTAACTCATAAACGAATTGTTTCCAGACATATATTATGCTCTTAAAATTAGGATAAATACTTTAAGATGTTTGCAAAGCCACCTACTAAATTCATGTAATTCCGTTTTATATAAAAAATACTAAATTAAACTCTAAATATTTGGAAATGTCCCTCCTAAAATGTTGTATAATTTACCTTTATTAATATTTATATAATTACGGGCAAATCCCATACAGATTAAAAGATATTTGAATAAAAATCCCCTGCTCTGAAGAATTACTCGATTCCGAAGCCATTTAATGAATTCCAGCTCAGGACCCCGGTAAACGTAAATTTTTATTCATCCCCTTGAACACGTAACCAAACGTGTCTATATGGGCGATTGTGATGAGCTTTCCATAAATAAATAGAAGGCTGAGACAGACCATAATATTTGCTATCGATTGGTGTGTTTCTGTAATTCTGTTATGTACATTTTCCACGAGAAAGTGCACAAAGTTTAAGTGAACATTCCTCAGGTAAGATACATTCATAGATTTGAGAGGATGACTATCTGCGTCGACCTGAGTTAAGTTGCCGTCCATCATAAGATTCAATCGACAGGTGAAGAAGAAACGGACAGGGAAAAAATTGAAGAACAAACTTATCTTTAAATGCCAGAGATTATAAATAGTCCATTGAAAAGTTACATTTGGGGTTGCAAAAGTCAGAGCACGCAATTTTATTTTTTGGATGTCAAGAGGGGGTTAGTGTAAAGTTAAATCCATGTTTGTGGGGTCGTTGTAAAAAGGGCTGTGAATGGTTTTTATACTACTACTTACTATATCGGGCATACTATTCCTCGCACAGAAAATTTGTAAATACATTTCTTGTTGCAAATTAAATTCTCTACAAATTTAGTTCCGTAACTTTTAGTCGTAAAACCAAAAATAGCAAAGTTATTAACGAAAACAGATAAAAATTTGGGAAGAAATTTTATTTTGGTCGTTATAACTTTTTTTCTGGTCATTTTACAAAAAAATTACATCAGAGCATTTTGATAGAGGGATTTTCAAGGAATGATTTCCATTACAAACTTTTTTCAAATTTTATTTATTTATTAGGATTTTACAGCGTTGCGAAACTTACACTATTCTCCAGTACTAGTAAGTATACAATAATATGAATGATTGGGCATAGGAGGCGTCCTTCAAAGTTTTCTTCCAGTTGTGCTACCACGTGCGTGCGTGACATATTTAATTGTGAAGAGTATTTTGAGTTTTGTGGACAGTATTTTGAATTTTGTGGACAAGATTTTGAGTTTTGTGAGAGCTATTTTGAATTTTGTGATAAGCATTTTAACTTTTTTTAAGCGTTCATATAGTGTTATTCCATCATGAGTGATTGTTTTATTTGTAAAAAACCTTTATGGGAAAGTAAAATCAGAACTGTGAAGGCGAAAGGAGTGAAAACCTTACTTGATCGAGCAATAACAGAAAATGATGAGGATAATGAACAATTTTTACGAAATGTTTCGGAAGTCACTGCACATATACCATGTTACCATTATTATAGCAACAGTCGAACGGATATTGTCGTTCATCGTTTCAGCAGCAGCAGTTTATCATCTTCAGTTTCAGAGGATCCAGAGACAAGCTTTGATTCTGTGAACAATTGCTTCATTTGCGCGGAAGCGTTTCAGGATCAGAGTAAGCGGCAGCAAAGACGACAACGGCGGATTTGTAATGTACGTAATGACGGTAATAAAAAAAGTATTATGGACCTCATAAACAAACGTACCGACGATGTTGCAACGGGGATTGCTAATCGCATAGTTGATGTTCCCAGCTTAGTAGATATCGACATTCTTGTCTTGCTCACAGCATTTGGAAGAATACATTCAAATATATATTTTTTTAAACCATCGAAACGACGTACAGCCGAACAATTACATTGTCCGTCAAGTTTTATGTACGAAGTCATTGCGGATAATCTGTGTTTCTCCATGCCTTCTCAGGATGTGACACAACTTCAGCAGCTTACAACATCGGTAAAATGAAATTTCTCGCTCACTGCCGTTGGCGAACGTTTTTTCATCTCTTTATATGGTGGCAATAAAGATGATGATTCTCTGGACAGTCTTAGATATAAACGATTCGCCAAGTCAGTGACAAAGAATACATTTAATTTGTCTTCACTTCCTCCAACACAAGACACAGCCCGCTTGCACAGCCTCCGAGTCTATCATCAGGTCCAGTCGTGGCTCGGGAATTACAACGACTCTCAAGACTGGGGCTGGAAAAAGCATGGACAAATATTGATGCCTATTCAAAGTTCAAAACCTCCGGCACCCCCTGAGCTTCTAAAGTTGATATCCTGCCGATGCAAAGGAAACTGTGGAGCAATGTGTGGATGTCGGAAGGCAGGCCTCAAATGTTCTACAGTGTGCCTGAATTGTTCTGGGGAGACATGCAGCAACATAATGGAGATATCAAAATTGATCGAGGAAAATGATTTTGAACATGAACTGCCAACAATGAGCCCACTTCATTCTCCATCCTTCCTCGACAATTCAATATCAGCCTGGTACATCAAAGAGATTGAGGACACAGTAGATTGGGAAATACATACTAGGGATACGACGTAAAAAAAACGCGCCACCAGACTCTACCCCATAGAGGGTGGGGAAAAGAGTCAATAACTAATTAACAACATTGCAATATAAATCATTAAAATGTTTCTTATAAAAATAATGGAAAGATGAGAGAAAACTATGCCTAATCATTCATATTAATGTATACTTACTAGTACTGGAGAATAGTGTAAGTTTCGCATCGCTGTAAAACCCTAATTAATAAATAAAATTTGAAAAAAGTTTGTAATGGAATTATTCCTTGAAAACCCCTCTATTAAAATGCTCTGATGTAATTTTTTTTGTAAAATGACCAGAAAAAAAGTTATAACGACCAAAAGAAAATTTCTTCCCACATTTTTATCTGTTTTCGTTAATAACTTTGCTATTTTTGGTTCTAGGACTAAAAGTTACGGAACTAAATTTATAGAGAATTTAATTTGCAACAAGAAATGTATTTACAAATTTTCTGTGCAAGGAATAGTTTGCCCGATATAGTAAGTAGTATTATAAAAACCATTCGCAGCCCTTTTTACAAGATGGCGATCGACGCTCAAGGGTTGCGACCCCACAAACATGGATTTAACTTTACAATAACCCCCTCTTGACATCCAAAAAATAAAACTGCGTGCTCTGACTTTTGCACGCTAAGCCCAAAAAAATGGACTAATGGATTTCAATGGACTAAAAATATGTCTATATAACTGCATCAAGAGTGAAAAGTTTGGTAAAATGGAAAAAGTTGAAGAACGGCCAAATTATTTAAAATTGATTTTTTTAGTTCTGAATTTCGTATATAGAGCAATTTTGGAGCAAGATTTGTATACATTTTTTTTCTGGTATTTGTGTTCATATACAGGGTGTAAGAAGTTAGACTGCCATTACTTCAGCACGAGATAGAGTAATCATAAATGCATAAATGAACAAAAAAGTTATATATTATAGGAGCGTAAAATTAGCAGTTTTCAAAATACAGCGAGTATTAATATTGGGGAGTTTCATCACAATGTGACAACAGCGCTTAACCTAATGTTACACAGCTGATTCACAGCACGTATGCACGCGGCAGACTTGTCCTACGGAATAACAAAAATGTAAACAGCTATTATTGTGAAACATTTAGTAAATTTTAAGACAATTGTTTTCCAGTTTTTAAATTAATAAAATAAAATGTATCGATTTTGTAGTACGAAGATAGTGTTGTGCTTAAATTTTAGCTCGAATTTTCGTAATTATGAATCTCTTAAAACTGGAACTTTTAATCAAATTATGAATTTCAAAAATATGTAATTGAGGTATATGTAATTTAGGTACTTACAAAAAAGCAGAATTCAGTAATTTTTAAATGCATAAGTACAAAACAAACTACAACATATGCTCAAAGTATCCGCCACCATTTTTGATGGACGCACGACAGCTTCAAATCCAATTTTCAAAAAAAAATTATCACGAGTCTTCGACTGTCAAATGCCAACTGAATTGCGTATTGTTGGTTGTTGGACACCTTAGTACCTCGTGTTAACCGCCGCGCCTTTGTCACATTGCTCGATATGAATTCTATTGAATTTTAAACTTATTACAGCGCTAATTATTTTTTACAATTAAGCATAAAGAAGTTAAAAAAGTGATAAACATTGTATTTTATGATATTCTATACACGCAGTTATGTCAATATGCCAAAGGTCAAGTTATGTTAAAAAATGCCTTCCCAGAAGTATATGAATGGCATTAGTGTCACTTAAAGTAGAAAATGACTGCTGGTGTATGTCTCCCCGGCTATCCCTTAACGCCTGCCTGGTCGGTTTCCGCGTTATGAGAAATTTTCTGACGTAAATACCGTATTCTTAGAGAAGGAGAAGGAACGGTGATTCTAACTTCGACATTCCTGTACGTTTTTATATTAATAATACGAAATAGCGTATTTATAATGTTGATGAATAGATTAATCAAGTTGAATAGTCTCATTTTGAATGATATATACTGACCGTTGCTTTAAATAGTTCTAGAGATATTATGTGTTAAGGAATTATAGGGAATATATTCAGGCATTTGTAGGAAAACTATAAATAGTCTGTAACTCAATCAATATTTTTCCCGACAAAGGAACGGGCGCAAATCCGGTATTTTACCAAAAAATGTTTTTTTTTTGCAAAAACTACGCAACTTAGGTATAGGGAAAGCTATTAAAAAATTGTAGGGTCTACAGAAAGACAGAAAGGCGTCTAATGAAACCATAAAACACAGGGTGTTCTATTTGAAAAAGTCGAGATTTTTCAAATTTTAAATTATCAGGTTTGGCACGATTTTTTTTGCCCTCTGTATATCGCAGGTCAACTTTTGATACGTTTTTTGAAAGAGCCATATTCACTCTACAGTTCCTGAAAAAAAATTATTTCTAGCTGTCATACAATCATAATTATGTCAACTACTAGAAGTGACAAACATAAGAAAAACAAATGAAAAGTCGATTATCTCGAAAACTATCAATATTTTAATAGGAATCATAACACAAAGTCCCGTTAATTTTTCACGTAGAATTCGATAATGCCATAAAAAATATAGGTTTCCATTTAAAAAAATTAAGTAGGTACCTGGCCAGGAAAAACTGAACACCCTGTATATGCAAATATATTTTCATTTTGTGCAGCTAAGTTATATATTTTATTAACCTAGATATTGGACTTACGCGCACTAGGTGGATACGGTGTATAATCTAATTGGTTGAACACAAATAATAGATTCACATTCATATTTATATACGAGTAACATTACATATATTAAAAGTACATAAACGATTAATACTAATCATAAAATGGAACAGTAAATTAAAAACACGAAATAGTATATTCTAAATCAAGGAGTTAAGCTATGAAAGTGAGAAAGAAATTTCAAATTACGCACCAAAAACATTAAAAATTATAAAATCGCGTAAACGATTAGAACTAATTTCAAATTGTACAAGATAAAAATAACAAAACGAAATAGTGTATTCAGACTTATAATTTTACACGATGAATAAGTTTGCGCACATTTTATTGTTATTTTATGTATATAAAAACTATTGGGATCGCGTAAATTATACTAAGTAAATTTTCATAATGTTCATCAGTATATTTGAGAGGGATATTGTTTGGTAAATAAACATAAGCGTAGGGATGAAAAGTATATTATGTAGATTAGACTGAAAAGTGTGTAAATAATGAACCAGTAAGGAAAAGGGAATACCTTATTAGATCTAAAATTCCTGCTATCTGTTTCGTCCATTTATGATATCAAAACTATGGTACATTTACAATTCAAATGGCAGGTATTGAATGTGAGGGTTCTATTGAAACTATTAATTTTACAGTCCTCTTTGTGAAGTCGCTTCACATTTGCATCAATATTGGGAGACTTGCTTCCTCTGTAATACATTAGAGACAAATTTTAAAAATGAAATATACATTATATGTATAGACCGGTAATTTACAGTAATACATAATACAACAACAGTTACATTTGTCAATGATCAAAGATTATGAATATTTTATTTATTTATGTAAATATTGACATAAGAATCGAATGCACATTTTCACCTAACCAATTAGACTACATTTATCATAACTTTATATTTTGTGATTTACAATAAAACATTTAGATTCTAACAATGTTCTGATGTGAGTAAAGTGTAAACTGAGAACCAGTAAAATTACAGGTATTAATGTAAATATACATATTTAAGTGTCAGTAAACAATTCAACCAAATAAATCACTTAACATTATGTAAGTTCAATTTTATAATACACTAAAGTAGATACTGTAAAATTACATTTACTTTTTGTATTTTTATTGTAAATATAAACATATAAGAGTGAATTTACAATGAACTATTTGGATTCAACCTATGTTCTCACGTAAATTTACTTTTATTAGGGTGGAATACTGTAAAATTACATGTATTAATGTGAATATACACATAATGTGTGAATTAACAGGGAATCGCTAATATTCAACCAATTAGATTACATATCACCATGTAAGTTTACATTTATTCACATAAAGTTTGTTTACTGTAAAATTACATTAACTTGTAGTATTTTTAATGTAAATTTACAATGAATCATTTTGATTTAAAAAAATGTCCTCATGGAAATTTACTAATTAGAGTGGAATATTGTAGAATTTCTTGTATTAATACATAAGTATGTGTAAATTTACAGTGAATAGTTTGTGATCAACTAAATAGATTACATATCATGTAAGTTTACATTTATTCACACTAAAGTGTGATTATTGTAAAATTACATTAACTTTTAGTATTTTTAATGTAGGTGCACATACAAATGTGAATTTACAATGAACCAATTTGATTAAAAAAAATGTCCTCATGGAAATTTACCAATTAGAGTGGAATACTGTAGAATTTCTTATATTAATATCAATATACAGGGTGTTAGTAAATAAGTGCGACAAATTTCAGGGGGTGATTCTACATGAGAAAATAATGTAGTTTGCTTATAAACGTATGTCCGCAAATGATTCGTTTTCCGAGGTACGGGGTCTCAAAGTTTTTCTTAAAAACTGACGATTTAATTTATTGCTCTGAAACCGGTCGAGATGTGCAAATGAAATTTGGTGGATTTTAAGAGGTAGTTATTGCGCATTTTTTGACACGCAAATAAGAATTTTATGTTCATCATTGGCGTGCGTACGGGTAATAATCTCAATTTTTTAAAGAAAAAAATGGTACGCCACTGAGATATTACAAATTAATCATTTTTGAATTCCTCGTTCAATTTGTGACAAAAAATCTCTCTTGTCTTTTCTTCGTATGGGGCGCCGTTTTGATGCAAAAAAATAAAACATCTTAACGCGTATTTTTTATTCTTTAATACATTACCTAGTAGGCTACTGTCAACATTTGTCTGTTAAATGCCAATATTTTTAAGAAATGTCAAATTAGCGTTTCGTCATTATTAATTTATTAAGCTTTTAGTTTGCTATAACATTAGTGTTAATAAGTAATTAATTTTTCTTTTATCGAAAAGAATGGAAAATTTTACAAATGCGGAATTGTCAGACATGCATTTTGTCTATGGTCGAAGTAATGGAAATGGTCGGCAAGCTCGACGATTGTATGCTGAGTTGTATCCAGGACGTAGGGTACCTCATCACACAATATTTGCTCGTCTTCATCAACGTTTGCGCGAAAATGGTTCATTTAAGAAACAAACGGTTGACTGTGGGCGCCCTCGAGAAGTACGAACTGTGCAACTAGAAGAAGCAGTTCTCGAGTTAATTGCGGAGTCACCTGAAACAAGTACTCGAAAAATTGCCAACATATTGAATGTAAGCAACTTCACTGTATTTAAAATTCTTAAAGAACAGCAATTGTATCCGTTTCATATTGAACGTGTGCAAGCTCTACTACCTAGAGACTTTTTTCCGCGCCTATTTTTTTGCCAATGGATTAATCATCAAATCGCTCAAATTCCTAATTTTTTAAATGCCGTTTTGTTTACTGACGAGGCTACTTTTGGACGACAGTGTATACGAAATTTCCATAACAATCACTTATGGGCTGAGGAAAACCCCCATGGAATCTTTGAAGCTCATTTTCAGCATCAGTTTTCCGTAAATGTATGGCTTGGGGTAATTGATGATCATTTAATCGGTCCATATTTCCTCCCACAACGACTAACAGGCGAATCTTATCTTAATTTCCTACAGGAAGAGTTACCTGTTCTTCTTGAAGAAATTCCTCTACAGCTGAGACAACACCTATGGTACATGCATGATGGTGCACCAGCCCATTTTAGCATTAATGTACGTAATCACTTAGACACAGTATATCCAAATCGTTGGATAGGTAGGGGAGGTACGGAACATTGGCCTGCTCGATCGCCGGATTTAAATCCTCTTGATTTTTGCATTTGGGGTTTTCTTAAGTCATTAGTTTATTCCACTCCCGTTGAAAATGTTGATGACCTGAGGAATCGAATTATAGTCGGCTGTGAGACAATAAGAAATATACCAGGAATATTTGCGCGAATACGACAATCAATGAGGCGAAGAGTTGAATCTTGTGTCACGTCTGAGGGAGGTCATTTTGAACATTTGTTGTAGCTTTGCGCCTTTTCAAAATTTTATTAGTGTTATTTTCTGTTATTGTTCTGGTTTAATGTTATTGTATTAGATAGTTCTTGATAATGTATTAAAGAAATAAAAAATACGCGTTAAGATGTTTTATTTTTTCGCATCAAAACGGCGCCCCATACAAAGAAAAGGCAAGAGAGATTTTTTGTCACAAATTGAACGAGCAATTCAAAAATGATTTTTAATTTGTAATATCTCAGTGGCGTACCATTTTTTTCTTTAAAAAAATTGAGATTATTACCCGTACACGCGCCAATGATGAACATAAAATTTTTAATTGCGTGTCAAAAAATGCGCAATAACTACCTCTTAAAATCCACCAAATTTCATTTGCACATGTCGACCGGTTTCAGAGCAATAAATTAAATCGTCAGTTTTTAAGAAAATCTTTGACCCCCGTATCTCGGAAAACGAATAATTTGCGGACATACGTTTATAAGCAAACTGCCATTATTTTCTCATGTAGAATCACCCCCTGAAATTTGTCGCACTTATTTACTAACACCCTGTATACATAAGTAAAAGTAAATGTACAGTTAGCAGTTTATAATAAACTAACTAGATTACATATCAATCGTGTAACCTTACATACACCACACACTAAAGTGTGATATTTGTAAAATTTTATATATTTTTAGTATTTCTAAAGTAAATATACATGTAAACTTATTTTTGTGATTCACTGTAGTGGTAAACTATAAAAATTACATGTATTACTATAGATCTAAGTGTAAAAAAGTACAGTGAATGTATTAAGGTGTAGATTTAGCAGAATTATGTAATTTTAAGGTTTAATTAATATGTCAAAATAACCTTGTTGGAAGTGTGTAATTTTACTTAATGCCTTTGGGATTGAACGTTCAGCACTTGTTATCCGGGAGAGAAAAAACATGCCAACTAAACGCGTTATTCGAATCTATCAAAGAAGAAAACGCCGTCTTGCCTGACAAATCGTTCCCAGCGCATGTATTACTCCCAAGATACCCGAAAGCTATCCCACGCCATTTTCACTGGTCTCGAATAAATCCCGTTGAAATCACAACAATGTGCACAAGGATTAATTACGTGTTACGGTTGATTAAGTGGTATTATAACATTTCATCATGCCGAGATAAACTAAATTAATTTGGCCGTTCCCATCTGGTAAATAAATTATTTTGCCGCTCTCTGCACTAGCCCGATTTAAACGGTTCGGACGTTGTTTTACGGAATGAAATTTTAATCGGTCTATAATTAACATCAACTTTTTTGTTTAACCTAGTTGGCTACGTGTAGTTACTAAGGCTTTCTGCATACAGTTGGGTTATTTACTTACTTGCGGTGTGATTAATGTTAAGAGTTCAATTTTTTACTCGGCGGCGTATTAAAAATTTGATTTCGGCGACAGTTTTGCTGGTCTTACAATTAGATGAGTTCGTAAAGCTGTCGTCCAGTACGAGGTCTGTTCTGAAAATAACGGAAATTTATTTTTTTAAACTTTATTATTTATTTTATACGTTATTGGTTCTTGTCTCCTTCAAAGTAATATTCCCTATTTTTCCCAGCGGTGCACAGTGGGGCAGAATCCCAAAAAGTTGGCCAAAAGTCAAAATATAAAGTTTCTTATTCGGTAATTTTTACTGTTGGATTGGCTAGAGCACAGAATATCCTAACTACACAGAAGCAACATAAACGGCGGCTCCTTTGATGTTGGCGTGGTGAAAATATTCGACCATGAACGGTGGTGAACAACATGTTACACTGAGAGAAAGGTTATCACTATCAGAGATATACTGAAAAAACAGTTTATAAAATTTACTTTGAGATGTTAAGCCTTTAAATTTTTATATGAATGAATAATATAATCCATAATTCCAGTACAATTTCCAATAGCTTGTGGCATAAAGCATATAGCATAAATTTGGACATAAATTATATTACATTGGTTGTCGATGTAAGGCATGATTTTATGTTTAATTAAAAAAAAGCTAATTTGATTTACACATGATACGAGTCTGTTACTACTATAATTAAAAATTTCGTGTAAATGGGATATAGTTATAAATAAATCCAAATATCACAAAAAAAATATTTATTTTTTAATATTAAATACATAATATTATTTACTATTCGTAAGTAATGGCCCATAGAGAAATACTAGATTCCTTACCTCAAAATATTACAATTGGAGCCAACATTTCTTAATAAAATGTTGATAATAAAAAAGATGCAGGGTGTCGAAGTTAAAAATTAAATTTTGGTAATAATTACGTTATAGAATATAAGAATTTTAGTGTAAATTTTTTTGGTAGCATCATCTGTTATTTATTTCGATGTATTTTCTAGAGGGCACCACATAAGCCATTTGTGAGAGGTAAATGTGAGCGTAACTTTTTTTACGAGTAACGTAAAGCTTTTAAATAATGAGAAGTTTTAAGTAACAAGTTTTTATTATTAAAAAATCTTAAAAGTAAAGAATCCAGTATTTCTCTATGGGCTATTATTTACGGACCACCTTGTATTTGTAACATTTTATACAAAGATAACAAATAAAGTTTTCCGAAGTCCACCTTTGAACAAATGTTCAAAATGTAGCTCGCAAAGTCGATAATTATGTGTCTCTGAATTTTTCTCGAGAAGATCCTCTCTATTGCACGCTCTCAACCATGCTGAAGCTCTAAAAGAAAATTGTTTAGTTTATTTCATTCAATACTATTTAGGTAGGTATATAATGTACATAAATTTAGATTTTTATTAATTATCAAAACATATACTTAATAATTCTGGTATACATTCAATACATTTCAAATTTTGTAATACATAGCTAATTATTACATTACCTACTCTAGTCTTCAGGAATGGAAAGAAGCTTAGTCCTCTACCAGTTTTGGATGGGCACCCTCGACAAATACAATGATAACCCCCTCGACGATACATCACAAATATTATGTCTGTTTAAATAGTTACTAATATTAATCATTCACACTAAGTCTATAATAAATAAATACTAATAATAAATACACAAAAGTGAGGTTGGATTGAATTATCGATTGGTAAATAAGCTTGGTTCTTTGACGGAAAAACAACATGTTTCCATGGTGATTTTACACATGCGCACTGGAAATCGGCTTACGCGGGAAACCACTTTGTCGCTTCTGTGTAGTTAGGATATTCTGTGG
>NW_019416304.1:676908-743718 GCF_000390285.2 Anoplophora glabripennis | reverse complement strand
TTTTTGTAAAATGTAGAGTAAAATGAATTTCGCCTTCTCTGGACGATGTAAGACTTGGGAAGATTGCAAATAAAGACGAAATTGTCTCAACTTAAGAAGATTTTTCATCAGATGATGATTCTTTTCTTTTATGAAAAAACTGGAATTTTATATTACAACTTTGGCACGGGATTCAAATAAATCACTCTCGATACATATTTAACGAAATATATAAATAGTCTAATATGTCATTTGTCATTTTTACATCTTCTTCATGCTTGATAAATGTGACATTTTGTATTTCATAATCTTTTAATTCTTAATCCCTATTTAAAAAATATTTCTACTTCTGATATGGCTATATTAAATCGTCCACATTGAATTTTGTAATTCTGACTCCAAATTCGTTATCAGCGACCCCAAAAACCTCCGAGTAACAAATTTCAGATCGATTTTAAACGATTTTGACTTTTGGCCAGCTTTTTGGGATTCTGCCCCACTGTGCGGTGGTTCAATTTCCAAAGCAGTCCCGGATAGTTTCATTTGAAATGACCTTTAAAGTCTGTGACGAATTTGCTTTGATGTTATCAATAGTTTTAAAAAGGCGCCCTTTTAGCACTGATTTTAATTTCGGAAGTAAGATAAACTCGCAGGGAGGCAGGTCTGGCGAGTATGGGGGGTGAGGGCGGACAGTCCTCTGATTTTTGGTGACAAAGCTAAGTGTCCGGATGCATTGTCAAGATGCAAAAACTACGTCACAACTCTTTCTGCGAATTTTTTACACACAATTCCATTAAAGTCCAACCGCCACTACTATACAGTTTGACGCTTGCGAAGTAAAAGACATATAGGGTGTTTCTAAAATACGTCATACAACTTAAGTGAGTTATTCAGTATGAAATAGTAATGGTGGTTAGCAAGGAATTTTTTTTTCAAAATATGAATTGTCTTCAAGATACTATTTTTCAAAATTCAATTTTTTTATTTATTTCTTTTAAATAACTTGTTTAATTTAATTGATATTAGCCCCATATCAGGCAGATGCACAATGTAGTTTAATCTCTGTCGTGACAATTAGACAAAAATTTTATTAGGTGCCACTAGAGGGTAGGATATGCGGTATGAATAGGTCATTAACTGGATATTCTGGATAACCGTTGTGTATTTGGATTCCACTGATAAACATTTTATGAAACAAATTACACACTAGACCATTGGTTATTTTGACATCACAGTGAATAATGTAAAGTTACATCATATAATTAAGGTTACATTAAGAATGTAATTTTACACCTTTTGTGTAATTCACCCAAAATGTAAATTTCTATTATCGGCATATGTATATTTTACTAAGAAACAGAAAAACTACTTTTAAGAAGAAAAATAAATATTTAGGTTATGACGTACCTGAAGGGAAAATAACAATAAATAAACTTAAGAAAATTTATTAATGCACTAAATGACATATTCTCTAAGTAAATGTCTGAAGATAAATATTAATTAAACCAATTTATTAAACACCTAAATAATAGTATAACTTGGTACAGCAGTTTTAAAATAACTGAGTCAATAAAAATAAAAAAATATATATACATATAAAGCAATCTCTGTAAAACACTTCTACTTATTTAAAGGGCAAAGTATATATTTAATTTTACACACTTTTTTTAGTTACGTCTTTGTCCTTCAATGTTTAAATGTAAAACATTTTCTTACATATAATTGATTAGGCAAAGTTCAATATGGTTATTATTGATGTTTCTCATTCTCTTCAATAAATTTAAATGAAGATATACCCAGAGATTTATATAATTTACGGAAAGTAATATTATATATTTTCCTCAGTCTTTATTTGTAACATTATATTTAGGTAGTTAAAACACCATGCTTTAGGCTACAAATGAATGTAACATGCCTACTGAACAACTGGCACAGTGCTCTAGACTGGAGTTGTAACAACGCACCGGGTGATCATACGATTAATTTGATTGGCTGAGCTAAATCAGACAATGTAAATTCACAGATTTGTTCATACATTTACAACAAATATAGTAAAAGCATATAAAGGTTAAGAGCAATACAGTTTAAAAGGTAAAAGTGCAACATAAAAGGTAAGAATATATTGCAAAAACACATATATTGTCATGTTATGACATACTGATCAATTATAAAACATTAAATAAAATCAAATCTTAAAGCATAGTAGCGTTTTAAAATATTTAATTCCAAGTATGAACAATTAAACTGAAAATATTTATTAAATTGATAGATTTTCTTAAAAAGAATCACATGGTGTAGTAAAATTAAGTCAAATAGTTCTATTTTATGTCTAGTTTAAAAGAATATCACAAATTTGTGCAATGCAAGTTATATAATGGAAAATGACTCCGGAAATGTCAAAATTCACATGAAATTCAAAATAAAACAATTTTCCAACGATAATTTCTTGAAAAAAACAGCACAGAAATGTAGTACATGTTTGTCACCAACAAACCACAGCAGTACAAAACATTATCTGTACTTCATTTAAAGATTTTCATCGAATTTTGAAACGGTAGCTTTGTACAGTAGCGGCTATCGAAGAAATTTTACTAAATTTTCAATATACATGCAAATAACGTTATAGAAAGTTAAAGTGTTATACCTTTAGCAAGTTCACATCCTTAGAACTGGATTTGATCCAATATATAGGTGCATTGTACAAGAAAAAAAATTGTATCATATGTCAAACGACAAACTTTGTAAATCTTGTTTTTAATCTAACGGTGAGTGTGAATCTGCTGTAGACATTGGCTAGTGCATCTTCCAAGGACTAAAAAGCAGTATTTATTTTATGTTATAGACTTTTCCATAAGTGAAAAATTTGTGAAAAACGATGTCATTTCGACACCTAGAACAAAAATAAGCCATAAACATTTAAATAAATGCAAACCCAAGTGGAAAGTATGTAAGAACTTTAATAAAGAGGTCATAAAATAGATTTAGATAGGTAAAAACAGTTTTAAGTAAGAAATGTTACTGTATTTTCATAATTTAGCATAGGTTCAGAATAGATGTAAAATTATAACCTACAATGGAAAATGGGGTATCAAAATAACGAGAATTGTATCCTATAATCGAAAATAAGCATAATTTTCAGTTTTAGAAATCCGTATGCCCAAAATTTCATAAAATAAGTTATATCATATGACAGGTGACGTTGTAACCACAACAAACTTCTTTTGTTTTCGGGTTTATTAAAAGTGTTTTGGACGAAAACAGCCAGTTTGCTCATGATCTTTGAACGATAAACATCTGTGGTAATCTGAAAAAAAAACAAGTGAAAATCACAAGAAAAATCAAGGCAACTCAATTATTTTAAAATTTGTACCTTTTCAAATCTCAAATGTCAAACTAATGTGAGGTTATAAGTTCGTCAAATGTTGTGAGAAAACGAATTAGTCCGAACAGGGATCAAACATAAGAAAATTAAACTTGTACAACAACGAACTGTTAGGATTTGTGACCAATCAAATGCTTCGACTACAGTGAACTTTCGAAAAGGGAATAAGTGCGAATTCAAAATTAGTGACCAGTGCCTGATCGGAATAAATGGAACGGAGGAGAATCTGACTGTCTCAGAACGAGTTAATGGCAGAAAACAACGAGAAAGTCTAGTTCCAGTTCAGCAGGCCTGCCAACTTCAAGATCGTCTGAAAACTTTGAAATTTCAAAATACAAGGTAGACCATTTTATTTAACTGCAGTTAAGAGGTGTATTTTATTGGCCACATATTTAAAAAACGTTGATCAATGAAAGATAAAGATATTTAAAACAAATTTTAACAAATTTAAAAACAAAAGTTTCATTTAACCAATCAAAATTGAAAAGTAATATAAATAAAGAGATCTCAAATTCTAATTTTAGTATAAGTCTAGATTAAGAAAATTTGTATAACTGTATATCTGAACATCCGTTGTAGTAAATATAGCTGACACTTGTTAAAGTTATCCGATTTATTTATTATTCCATGTGTGATATTTGAGGAAAATCTAGATAGTGAGATAAATAAAATTTATGACAAAGAAATAAGTAGATTCTTACTTGAATAAAATATTGAACCCGCCTCCTGCTCGAGGGAGTTGCTCACATAAAATAAAAAGTATAAAAATTAAAAATAAAAAAAACTTAGGCAAAATTTTAAAATAAATAAAGTGTAAAATAGAGGCCATTAGCAGGTAAATATAAAGACTTGTAAAGACTTAAAGACGTAAAGAGGTAAAGACTTGTGAATTGTATTTACGTCTTTAACATATACACTACACTACACATAACATACTTTATTGACACATATACAGGGGCTATTCAACGCTTACTCAAAACATTAATTTTCAAAATAGAACATTCATACATAAAATTTTAACTAACACATAAAACAACATTCAACACAACAATATATACTCAAACGTATAATTCTATACAACGTATTCAATTCATTTACATTTTTTTTCTATAAAAACCATTATAAATATGTAAAAATCCTATGCGAATTTCCACAATTTTTATCAGTAAGATACAACTAGACATCTTGAATAGATTTGTTATACTGCAACTCTATTCTATTCTAATCAACACAGATATCGTATATCAGAATCATTCTGCATTGTATTAGTAATAAATGCGATTAAATTATTTATATTCACTGAAGTGTTGTGTATGTACGCCACTGCAACTATTCGCGACAGTACACCTTTAATTACCAGTTTCTTATTAAGACATCTTTTAAGATTTTCATTACAGGCACACCAGAAGGAAGGAACGCATGGAAATATATGAACCGTATTAACATTTTCCTGTAGGCAGGGGATGAAGAATTACTTAATTTAGGCAACACATCGCCCGCTTCTAAAAATAAAGCGCTTTTGCAGATCTCGAACTGAAATGTGAAACTTCCCTGATACTGATTGGGGTGAGATATAACAGATCGTCCCGAATTAGATACGTCAGCGTTAGTAGGTATCTCGCTTATTATAAGAGATCGAAAAAGATGTTTGAATCATTTCACATTTGCTTAGCTTAGCAAATATTCGGATCCATGACAAATCAAATTTTTAGCGCAAATCTCATATTACAAAACGAAAACAGATTGATTTTCAAACGTCACGACTTATTGAAGTGCACGATATAACGAGCGTTCAAATAAAAACGTGGTCAAGTTGGTTCTGAAAATTTGGACGTAGGGCGTAGCGTATAGCAAATGAACTTATACGTCATCTGTCAAAGCGCTAGGTATATCACCGCTATCAATTTGAATATTTTCGTTTTAAAAAGCGTTTAAAATGGTGTTTTCTCAAGAACAAAAAGTGTTTACCATAGAGTCCTACTTTAGAAATGGACGCAAGATTGATGGAATATGGAAGTATTCTATTGAGGAATGTTTCATAGAATTTCAAAATCAATTTCCCGGCGTTGTTGAGTACAAAATTTTTCAAAGTGCAGTTCAGCGTTGTGTTAATGTTTTTCGTGAAACGGGCAGTGTAACAAGAAAAGAAGGAAGCGGCCGACCTAAAAAGCGGACTGAAGAATTAAAAAAAAATGTCCAACAAATAATGGATAATGCGCCAAGAACTTCTGTACGTGTTTTATCACAAATGGTGGGAGTATCAGTCGGTACCTGCCACACAGTGTTAAAAAAAGATTTGCCTTTGTTCTCCTATCGTTTAACTTGTCAGCAAGAACTTCATGAAGTTGATTTTCCGCGACGGGCTGTATTTTGTGAATGGTTTTTAAACAACTACGGTGAACTTCATAATATCACCTTTTTTTCTGATGAAGCCTGGTTTCATTTAAGTGGTTACGTAAACTCACAGAATATGAGAATGTGGTCTTCTGAAAAACCAGATAACTTTTTTGTCGAGGGCCCTCTACACGCTCAAAAAATTGGAGTTTGGTGTGCTCTCAATCGAAGGAGGATTTATGGACCTACTTTTTTAATGGTACTCTTACTGCGCAAAGGTATAGAGAAGAAATTATCGCTCCTTTTGTTAACCAGCTGGAAGAAAACGAAATTATAAACATTTACTTTCAACAAGATGGCGCAAGGGCACATACGGCAGGCGAGACGATGAATATGTTGAGGGAAGTTTTCCAAAATCGACTAATAAGTCTCAATGCTGAACATGAATTTCCACCGAGGTCATGTGATATTACGCCATGTGATTTCTTTTTGTGGCCTTACCTTAAAAACACTATTTTTGAACTGCCTATTCCTGATTTAAACCATCTGCAGGCTCGACTTATAGACAAGATTCGTGAAATTAACAATACCCCGAGCAGGTGTGAAAAGTGCTTGGAACAAAGAGGGGGACACTTTCAGCAGCTGCTTTAATTTATTGTTATAACAAGGAGGGGGACACTTTCCGCAGCTCCTTTAATTGTTTGTTGTTGTTATCACGATTATTCTTTAAAATAAAGTTATATAGTCATTAACGTTATTGAAACTGACAGCTGCTATACAGCTCGTTGAGAAATGAGGTTAAGTTGGTCGCTATAAGCTACTCCCTACGTCCAATGTGTCAGAGCCAACTTCGACCACGTTTTTATTTGAACGCTCGTTACATTCTGTCAAAAAACCATCCGGACTTTTTAATTTGAAAATTCCGCGTAATGTAGATTTAAATTTAGTTTTTGATGGAAAGTTGGTAGCACTGTACTCTACTAAGAAGCGAAGTTTGAGCGGTATCTGTTAAGTAGTTTGTAAACAGCAGAAAAGACGTATGGTCATCTAGTTTTATCGAAAACTCAAGCATAGGAAAGGTAAAAAGTGTTCAAACCTGGTAGAGAAGTAGTTGATATGCCACGTTCTGGTCATCTCTCAACGTCTTCAACTGAAGGAAACATCGATAAAGTCGCAGCACGGCTGGTTCCAAAAGAGCTAAATTTTCTTCAAAAAGAGCATCGTAAACATGTTGCTGAAGATATGTTTGAACGAGCTAATTCGAACTGTACATTCATGTAACTGATCACAACTGGTAACGACAAAAATCAAAGTCATGTTGACTGTTTTCTTTGGAGTTGTCCACACAGAATTCGTTCCGGATGGAGGAACAGTCAACAGAGAATATTATCTGAGTGTTATGAAGCGTTTGAGAGAGGTATCCACTGCTAAAGATCAGTTTTACAATTATTTAATCTTATACTCTCTTTAGCAACTTTTCCCGATATTTGGAAAATAACAAGAATATGTCCTATACTTAAAAGCTGTGGTCTCGCGAATTGGAGGAATTATCGTCCTATTGCAATTTTGTCCAACTTCGCAAAGGTTTTCGAGATGTCTCTATATACTCCAGTCTTTAGTATTGTCAAGGGTTACATTTCACCAAACCAACACGGATTTGTTCCGAGACGATCTACGGTAACCAATTTAGCTCACTTTACACAGTAAACAGCATATCATATGGATAACAAGGGACAAGTTGATGCGGTGTATACAGATTTCTCGAAGGCCTTTACAAAGTTAATTATGGCATACTTTTTAATAAGTTTTATTTGGCTTAAACGATAATCTGATTCTTCTCATTAAATTCTATCTTTCTCAACGTGAACTATATGTTTCATACAACGGATTTAAATCTGACAATTTTATGGCGACATCTGGAGTACCCCAAGGGTCAAATTTAGGGCCACTTCTTTTTATTTTATTTATTAATGATTTATCCCTGTCTCTAAAATCTAATAATCTATTTTATGCAAACGACTTGAAGCTATTTCTAACAAATCTAATTTGGAAGATTGATTAATACTGCAAGAGCAGGTAGATCTTGTAAGTAGATGGTGTGAGAATAATTATTACCTATTAATATAGATAAGTGTAAAGTCTGCTCATTTACTTCCAAAAAAGAACCGTTAATATTTAACTACACCCTTGAAGATGCGTTACTGGAACGTTGCGATAATGTTAAGGATTTAGGTATAACATGACAATAAACTGTCCTTCACCGATCATATCAATCTAACTATAAATGCGGCAAATAGAGCTTTGAGTTTTATAGTCAGAAATTCAAATTCTTTTAATAATGTTACTGCATTGAAATGTCTGTTTTACTCATTAGTTCGTTCTAAATTAGAATACTGCAGCCTTNATTTCAATCTGCGATTTTTTTATTTATTTATTTCACTACATATCCAACAGGCAAATGCCCAGTTATAGGATACAAAGTCAATGTAGTAGTACAACACACAACGCATTCGAAAATATATGTCAATAAATAGAATTAATAATACCTAATAAATGAACATGGCAATAACATAATATAATATACATACACAGAGAAAAATATACATTAGAATAGCAAAACTATGGTAGATATAGAATATATAAAGTCATTACACATAAATAAATACCTAAAAATATCGATACATATTCACGCACATTCACTTATACATATAGATAAACACGAATCAATAAAATAGTAAAAACAAAAATAAAGTATTAAAACTATAAATTAACAGTAAAGAATCCGATTTTTAATTTCATTAATAGTGCAAGAAAATATATCTAATTTGTCCTCAACATTGCAATAGTTGACAATCATCTGATTTAAAGGAGATGCTTACATAATAATAATGTTAGTTCTTACAGTGGGTAACTTAAATATATTATTTTCACGAGAAGTAAGCCTTGGAACTTTGGTCTGAATTTTGTTGAGTAACCAGGTGTAATCAATTAAGTTGTTTAGTATTTTATGTAAAAAGACAATTTGATATATAAATCTACGTGTCTTCAACTCATTATAATGAAAACGATCAAGTAGTGCATTATGCGGATATCCTCTTTCAGGATATATTCCGTCAAGCTTAAATGCGACAAATTTAAAAAAATTTCTTTGAACTCTTTCCAAAGATTCAACGTGTGCATTATAAAAAGGACTGCAGACAATTAATGCATATTTCAATTTTGACCTAACAAAAGATTCATAAGGTAATTTCATAGTATGTAAGCTGTGGAATCCTTGAGAAGAACGTATAATAAAACCTAAATATTTATAAGCAGATGATGCAACTATGTCAATGTGTTTTATAAAATTTAATTTAGCATCGAAAGCAACACCAAGATCTTTTATGTACTGAAGCCTTTGCAACATAGAACTATCAATGTTACAGTTATATTTGATGTAGTTAATTTTACGTGTAAAATACAGTATATTACATTTTTCTGCATTTAGAGGTAATTTATTTTGGTTGCACCAAACAGCTACCATATTTATTGCTTTTTGAAGTAGAGCACAATCAGATTCAGATGTAATTTCTGTAAATAATTTCAGATCATCAACATACAACAAACAGTGTACCCAATTAACATTCGCAATTATGTCGTTAATAAACATTACGAACAATAACGGGCCCAAAATAGATCCTTGTGGTACACCCGACCTCTGCTGAAACTTTTCATATTTATACTCCCGGAATTGAACAAATTGGTATCTATGCTGAGATCAAACGCTGTTAATTTATCCAATAAAATTCCGTGGTCGAGTCTGTCGAACGCCTTAGGGAAATCAGTATATACAACATCCACTTGACTGACGGTCAAGCTTTTCAGCTACGTATTGACATTTTGTGACCAAGTTAGTAACCGTTGATCTGTTCTTCATAAAGCCATGTTGTTCAATCGATATTGTATTTGAAACCCGACTGTAAATGAAGTTATGAAGAATAACCTTGGCAAAATTACAGATAGTATTAATAGGCCTATAATTGGTAAGTTCAAGTTTTTCATCTTTTTTATAACATTAATAACATTTTAATAACATTACTGCAGTGAAATGCTCATTAGTTTATTCTAAATTAGAATACTGCAGCCTTATATGGTACCCTTACTACCAGATAGGTACGTACTAACAAGCTTGAAAAAGTTCAACGTCGTTTTTTTTAATTTTTAAGCTTTCGAATTGATGGTTATTATCCAAATAGAGGTTATGAACATAGGCTGCTGTTAGATCGATTCAAAATACAGTCTTTGCAGACTAGAATAATTAGCCCAGTCGGGTTGTCATTTAACCGGGAAAAAATTAAGGACCACAATTTTATTGTTCTAAAATTTAGGGGGGGGGGGGGTCAATAGTAGTGTAAATTCAGAATCGCGACTGAGTTCCACCCCTGCATCAGCCGCCAACTTGAATTTAAGGAAAAATTGTTTTTGCTCAACATCTCCGCCATTTTCAAGTTTACAACAAAAATGGTAAGGACTTAAGTTGTTGCAAATGCGATTTTTTACAACTTCTTTACTTACAAATTTTATCGTGCGATCGATATTTTTCAAGTTAAGGGGGAAAATAGTGACAAAGTATAATTATTGAATTGTAGGAAGGTAAAAGTTGTAGGAAATCGGATTTGAAACAACGTAAGTTCTTACCAATTTTGTTGTAAAGTTGAAAATGGCCGAAATATTGAGCAAAAACTATTTTTCCTTAAATTCAAGATGGCGGCTGATGCAGGGGTGGAATTCAGTCGCGATTCTGAATTTACACTACTATTGACCCCCCTCCCCCCCTAAAGGTTAGAACAATAAAATTATAGTCCCAAATTTTTTCCCGGTTAAGCCCTTTTTTGTCTAACTCGACTGGACTAAATACTCAATCGGGTGTGGACAGAAACTGATACATTATCGAGTAAATTTGAGTGAACCATAGTGAAATTTTTTTAAAATGCATTTTTTTTTAAGCGAGCTTTAAAATGCACTGTATTGCTACTAAAATGATTCTCTGACCTCCAAAACTGTTGTGAGATGGTTCGGTTTTATCTGTTCATTAATTCTGTTTAAACACTTCGCCCTCTATCTCCTAATAAATGGCCAACAAAGTTCTCATTATGTACCGAGTTTTTCAGCCCCAACTAACACGTAATAAAATTTTAAATTAAAAGCCGTTCCGTTAATAGCCGGCCCGGTCGGAATCCTAAACAAATTTAACTTTTTGTTAATTAGTTTGTTTAACACTGATACCCGTGTATATTAAGTGTAATTTATTATTTCGGATACATTACGTCCTCCCAAGTCGTTAGGGCCAGGGATGGAGGTATTTAATTTAAAGTCCAAGCGAAACAAGTGATTTTTTCGAGAATTGACTATTTATTAATAGAACACAGATTGTCCCAAATTCGATAAATCAGTATATTGGTCTTTACTTTTTCTGAAATCCTTCAGAAATGTGTACTTTTTCGGGCAAATTTCAGACCCTGTACCTTTTTTTCTATTTTATACAGTAAATAGGTACTCATAAATACACGCAGCCAAACCAACTCACATCAAAAATGCATTATTTAGTAAATATAACATTTATTGAACGTATTCCACGTATTGAACGTTTATTGTAACTATTTATTTTTATTTATAGTTTGTACAATTACATATTAAACATTGGCTGAACTTTATTCTAAAAGTCGGCGACATTATTCTTGTTAATTATTTCTTCTTCGACAATATTATTACTATCAGCAAATTTCTGTTGCAAATTCGCTTCGTACTACAGGGATCTCGGAGACGATAAGAGATACGAACTAACTTAAATGGGGGCAAAGTTTTATAATAAGGAGACCAATTTTATGCCTCTAAAAAATCAAGGTTAACATGATTAGTTTAAGAAATATTTAAAAAAAAACGAAATTTTGGAAATCCGTTTTTGTTTCATTTTAACATTGTTTGAGGTGATATTGAAAAAAGAAGAACATTTTCTTATGGCAACTTTTTGTCCTTTATCGAATGACAATCATTTTTTATATATAACGTTTCGTCTCCCCAGGACCATCATCAAATTCATTTTTTTAAATACGACCCTATAAATTTTATTACATTTTTTGCAAGCCTTCATGACCCCCAATACTGTACTGCCTCAACCCGAACCAGATTCGGACGTTTTGTCTCGAACAATTTATCTTCAATGTATTCGTTCCAAATTTATCCAAATAAATAAAAAAATTAGATTTTCCTGGAGGCATGCAACATAATTTCTATACAGTGGCGTAAGTTTCGCTTATCACAAATGATCTGGGTTTTTTCGTTTTATTATGCGGTATTTTTATCAAAAGCTTTGATCTTAAATCATCTATATCATTCTAGTTTAATTGATACAGTTCATCACGGCGATATACCTACAACGGCAATACCGAATATTAAGGCAACCTAAAAAGAAAAAACTTATATCTAGATATTTTAAAATTTCCTCATCTAAACGTATCTTATTTATTGAGTATATTAAGTCAAGAAATATAGAGTTGGACGAGACTTTTTTTTTCAGCAAGCTGAATTCATCACTATATATGCTAAATATTATGTACAATAATAAATTAAACATTTATAAACTGCGTTATTATTACCAGAAGGTTTTGACATCCCATTCTCTTATTCCTTATCTTTGTCTAATAACTCGCAAGAAATCTAGAATCGGTAAATTGAATAGTTTACAAGTTATGGCCTTATAAATAAATTAACTAATTATTATTTTTTGACGCTCGAGGGCTAGTTTTGTAGGCCTTTGAAGACAAAAAAAAGTACTTTACTTGTTTTCTCGTGGAAATGAATGAAAAAATGTTATAAGCGAAAAACCTGAATTTACGTAAAAATTATACAATTAACCACCCTGTAAACAATCTTCCCCCCCATATTTATGATTGTGGAAACTAATATGTTATTGTACATAAAATTTAGCATCTATAGTGATAAATTCAGCTTACCGAAACAAAAAGTCGCGAAATGGTAATTTCCCAGCTCTTTTTCCTGGACTAATTATTATCTGGTGTTTGAGTAATGAACGTTTCAAGTTATTTATTTGACAAAACTTTTGACAGCTTTGGTTTATAGTTGCCACCTTGACCTTTCAGGAAAACACGTAATTTGAAATATTTTGATATACTAATGTTTTTCTTTATACTAAGTGTTGCTTTCAACATGAAGTAATTTGACCAAAATGTAGATGCCTTCGACTTTGCAGATAAATCGGAAAAGTGTGCGATCATAACATTTTTTGGATCAAGAGGTCGTATTTTTTTTCAAAGCAATAAGTCTTGAAACGTTTGTAAGCGAATTCGACTTTTATCACGACAATGAATAATGATAGTCAATGAAACGATTTTATAAGCAATTAGATTGTAATGAAGAAAATGCAAAGATAAAATATACAAATTTGTAAACGAAGTAATAATATACAGGGTGGCATAAAATTATGGGAACCTCAAAAACCTCGCGAGATATGCATTTTCCGGAAAAAACAAATATAGGGAAGGTTAGTATTTTTCCGTGGCTATTTAATGGTGACCATGCCATGACCACTGACCACTGACTGACCACGTGGTTATTATGGGGTAAAGACGATTTTTTTAAATGGGAACCCCCCTTTTTGACCCCGGAAATGGAAAGAGCGGAGAATTTTACGTTCAGATATGACCTTGACCATTTTAAAAATTTCAAAATGGCGGCTAAATCAAGATGGCGGACAAAATTTTTGAAAGTTAATCAATTGTCACCATATTTTGTATATTTACGGAGGTTTTCGAGGTCGCTGACACGAATCGGAGGTCGGATTTAAAAAATCAAGACGGCGGATCCACTATGGCGGACGAATTTTTCGAAAATCAACCGATTTGCACCAAACGTTGTATACGGGGGTTTTTTGGGGTCAGTGATCACGAATCCAAGGTCAAATTTGCAAAATTCAAGATTCAAGCTTGTTTTTAAAATATTTTTGTTTACTTTTCACTTATTTACACCTATTTAGTTAAAAATATTTCTCAATCTATTCATTTAAAGTAACGCGTCTACTACTCGTTGAGGAGTACCCTCATATAGTGTCAGTTCATAGTGAAGTTCATGTTTAGTTGTCAAAATTAAATGTATATGAAAAGTTTTAGTTTTAGTGTATTGTCATCGGAACTGAACAAGCATGGAAAATTTCAAAATCATAAGTTTAGAGCAAGTTAAATAAAAGTTTGTAATAAAGAAAGTTACCATCGTGGTCATTTTCAGTGGAGAATGTTGTACACTTTTCTGGGCGAAAAGCTCTGTTTAGTGTGCAAAACCATACTTATCGTATCAATTTCGACGTCACCTGTTACATGGGTGTTGTATAATAATGAAAACGTAGTATTGACAGTTGGTAGAAGGAAGCGCAAAAACAAACGCTTAGGTGGGGATTTCTGAAAGGAAGCTTAGACAGTTGAAGTTAGAACAGCGGAGAGTGATAAGTAAGACGATCGGTGTACGGTGAAAATATATAAGTTGGAAAAATCAAAGTGTTTAACCCGTATTAATTAGCAGGTAATATTCTTTAAGTACTTTGCTGTCAATTGTTCTGTGTAATCTTATGATTGTGATGATTATAGATGTTTCATGATAAAAATTCTGTGTATGTTTAGTCACCATTGCTTTATGTTCAAAGACATATATTTTTCTAACGTAAAATTGTTACAATTATTATTAATATGTATATATTGTCGTGACTGCCCAGAAATTGCAATAACAACACTTTTGTTTCACATTTAACTTGTTTTATCATGATTGAGTTGTTTTTTGATTTCTTGTGCTCACTTTATGTCATACGCATATAAGAGTCCTGTTGAATTTACTAACATTTTCGCCCGTGAGGAATGAATCTGAAAAAAAGAACAATTAAAAACAAAAAAAGAGTAGCTCTGGATTGCTTCCCGTATGGGACTCCAGTACCTTGAATTTTATTGTATTTAGTTGACGTATTATGTCTCAGGAGAAATGAAGCATATTATTATTATTATTATTATTGTTATTATTGTAGTTATTGTTGTTATTATTACCTTCCGGCCCTGCCGGCTAACTAATAACAAACCTCCTCAGTTTTACTTGGAAGTATGTATGTCTAATTCGAGTGAGGTGACATTTAGTAACACATTAAATGAGTCAGGTCTTATTTATCATTAGTAAAGGATCTTAATTTATGCCTTTTGGTTAGCGGTTGTTTTGTATTTATATTTGGGTAGATAGAGCAACGATCGTGGGTTTCTCTGCCATGCTCTTTCCCCGCAGGAGCTCTAGGTGAGCCTAGCACTCTCATTTTATGTTAAATGGTTGTTAATGTTTTTGTTGTTCTTTCTATTTGTCACATGTTTAATTTGAAGACTGTTGTATGTAAATAATAAAGTTAGGTGTATTTACTCTGCTTTTGTTTTATAAAATTAAACCATACTTCCCCACTTTAAAATTAGTAGCCAGCGCTATTTTTAATTGGCCCTTCCGGCCAATTAATTTATTTTGGGTGGGCGGGGTTATAGTCATTTTAAANTGTCTCAGGAGAAATGAAGCATATTATTATTGTTATTATTGTAGTTATTGTTGTTATTATTACCTTCCGGCCCTGCCGGCTAACTAATAACAAACCTCCTCAGTTTTACTTGAAAGTATGTATGTCTAATTCGAGTGAGGTGACATTTAGTGACACATTAAATGAGTCAGGTCTTATTTATCATTAGTAAAGGATCTTAATTTATGCCTTTTGGTTAGCGGTTGTTTTATATTTATATTTGGGTAGATAGAGCAACGATCGTGGGTTTCTCTGCCATGCTCTTTCCCCGCAGGAGCTCTAGGTGAGCCTGGCACTCTCATCTTATGTTAAATGGTTGTTAATGTTTTTGTTGTTCTTTCTATTTGTCACATGTTTAGTTTGAAGACTGTTATATGTAAATAATAAAGTTAGGTGCATTTACTCTGCTTTTGTTTTATAAAATTAAACTGTACTTCCCCTGTTTAAAGTTAGTAGCCAGCGCCTTCCGGTCAATTAAAAATAGATGTATACAATGTAGGTATTCCTTATGACGATCACATATTTTTGGCCACAACTACGTTTATATTTTTTTATCGAACCCCAGGTTGTTATACTACATTAGTTTTTATTTTGGGTGGGCGGGGTTATAGTCATTTTAAAATATTGCAAGATTTTTTAAGGAATGTTATCGCCATTTTTTTGCGGATATGATCGGAATTGGTGAAATACGAGAACGGTTAAAAAGAAACTGGGTCGTAAACCTACCACCAACAATTTTTCGTCCCATCGCCGTCGACAGATGCTAAACCCCGGTCAACTAATCAGCATATCTCCGCTCCGGACACCGGACCTCCGCGCCCACGACAGACCCGACACCGGGGAAGAGGCGCAAACCTGAATGCAATTGTCAACAGGTGACAAACGTTGACAAAGGGGTGGCGGCGGCGGGGGGCGGCGGGCGGAGCGTGGCGGTGGGAGAAGAGAATTTCTCGGCTCGCGGCGGTGCGCGAAACAGACTCCGGTGGGTCCGGAGCGCGGTTGGAGCTTTAAAGTTGCGGCCGCAGTTCTCCGGAAAACTTCGCGACTAGCGCCGGAGGCGAATATTTTGAAACTTTTGCGGTCCGGCGACCGGTTGATTCGATTGTTTAGAGTTCGGCACCTCGGAGAGTAGTTTATTAATTGTAATTCTACGGGAATTAGTAAGTTTATGAAGTTTTTTCAAACATTTTTGCGCTTTTTCGTGAAATTTTTATATCTATTGTCGTTGTTACATAATAATTTATTTAAAACAACTAGGTACTCTTTTATCAAGAATTACTCACTTCTGATCATTAATTATAAAATTTAATTAAAAATAGTAATTATTCAATACCTAATACATGAGTTACAAAATTTAGAAATTTATAGATACATACTTAGATATTTACACATTTTTTAATTAACATTTTTACAAAAAAAAAAGAAATCAAAAACAGCTTTAACAACTTTAAATAAAGAATATTTTTGTTTGTTTTAAAATGTCCTTGAATAAATATTTTATGAAATACATCTCATTTAGCTTGAATGTAAAAATTGCTTTTTTTCAAGTACAAAGTTGGAATAGAAGGTTTACACAACTTTTGCAAATTTATTTTTTTCGTTCTACATATTCCACATTTAAAAAAAAATTACATTACATTAAATATTACATTTCTATCATGCTATGCTTCTATTCTTTTTTCCAAAAAATCTTTAATACTCTTTATAAACGGTTTATGTCATGTATTTCATTTTCCCAGAATTTATAAATTATTATTTTCCAGTTTTTTACAGAAAGAAAGAAACTTCAGTTACCCTTTTGAAGTAAAATAGTAGATTAGAAAGTTTGCACAGCCTTTGCAAATTATTTTAAATTTAATAATCATTCTGTTCCATATTTAAAAACAAAGCCCTTAAAGTAATTATTACATTTCTGTCAAGATTTGCTTCAATTTTTTTTAGAATTTTAAACGTTTCTTAATGCATACATGTTTTCTTAAATTTTTTAACTATTTTTTGCAACTTATAAAATTCAAAATAATCTATCTTATATATTTTTATATATCTTATATATCTTAGGTCATATTTGATTTTTTCCTTAATTTAATATGAGTTTTTTTAAGTAAAAAAGTAGACTAGAAGGTTCATAACTTTTACATGTTATATTAAATTGAAGCGGTTGTCAATTAATATTAATTATTCTACATTTTGTTCTATATTTAAAATCCTTAAAGTTCCTAATTATTAATACGCTTCTATCAAGTTTTGCTTGTACATATTTCCCTTTGAAGAATTATAGAAATTGTTTTACTTTATCTATATTTTCTAATATTTTTAGGTTTTCAGCAGTTTATAAAATGTATATTAACCTTAAAAAATAACCTTTAAAAAATTCCTGAAGTATTCATAAATATTTTACGTGATGTATCTTATTTTCCTTAAATTAAAAAAACTTTTTTAAGTAGGTAAAATGTGGATTATAGAATGTGCATAACTTTTACAAATTATACTTAGTTTAATAAATACTTTGTACTTTATTTTGTTCCATACTTAAAAACAATGTCCGCAAAGTAATTAATACGTTTCTACCAAGTTTTTTTTCTATTTTTTCCTCAAAAGTTTCAGACATTTTTTTAATAATTTCTAAATTTTTTTGGTTGATTCACCTTATAAAATTCAAAATAATTTATATTTAAAAAGTCCCTGAATTATAGGTACCTATTTTATGTGATACCTGCCATTTTCCTTGAATTTAAAAATTAATTTTTCTTTCAAATAAAAAAAGTAGATTGAAAAGCTTCCCAGCTTTTGCAAATTATTTTAAATTTAAGTGTTTATAATTTATCAATTATTACCTCTTTTTGTTCCAAATTTAAGGACAAATATCCTTAAAGTAATTGTTACATTTCTATAATGTTTTGCTTCTGCTTCTTCTCGAGAGCTTTATACATCTTTTATATACCTATAATTTTCAATTTTTTTTTGGCTGATTTTTGTTTCTGTAACTTATAAAGTTCAAAATAATCTGTCGTTAAAAAGTCCTTGAATTTTTTAGAAACATCTAATAGGATGTAGGTATAATTTTCCTGGAGTTTAATAACTGTTTTTTCTTAAATGAAAAAGTGGATTAAAAAGTGTGCGCAACTTTAGAAAATTATATAACATTTAAAAGGTTGGTAACAATTAAGTAATGATCGGTTATATTTAAAAAAAATGTAAATAATTACGACTATACAATTTTTTAAATAGAGGACTTTGAAGTTCTGAAAAAAAAATTATTTTGCAAGCCCGTGACTTAAAAAGTCTGATAAAGATATTTGAGTACTGACCCTATTTGAAAGAAAAAATATTCATGTCGTTTTCACATAATGTACTCCATTTTAGAATTATTCTTCTTGAACATTATCTTATAAAAAATTGATTAACTTGAAAACAGAATTATATTACAAGGAAACCATACTTTTTTTTTCAAATAAAAAATCAAAAATAAGGGGCGTAGAAATTCTACTAAAAAAAAACAAGTCACCTTTAATCTCTTCAAAGGACTACATAATTTTCATACAGTAGTGCAGACTATGAATCATACCTGGGATAAACAGTATAAAAATTTTTTTCATTGGGAGTTATTTCAAAAAATTTAAATCTAAAACGCGCTCTTTACAATTAAATAGCTTAGAGAGAAATTATATAGCTTCCCCATTATTTTTGTGAGTTTTGTGCATTTTCTAAAATTTTGTATCAAAATAATTTACGGAAAGTATTTTTCAATTTTATTGACTTCAAAAGGGAACGCACGTTCCTGACTTTTTTAAAATATGATGGGAAAAGGAATGTTAATTTCATACAATTTTAATTATTCTTATCTATGTAAATTGTAATGAAATATTTGCAATAACAAAAATGATGGTCTTGTGAATTTATAACAGAAAATTTATTTTTCCGTTTGTGAACAAAATATACAGAATGACTAAATCATAATATGTGGTTATTTCTAAATTGTTTACACCAATGTAGGTAAATTTTACCATTTTCATCGATACATACTAAGAAAAAACAAATATATTGGTTTAGGAATAGGCATATTATGTTTCACTAAATAATAAATTGCTTAATGGAAAATAGATTATTTTAAATCAAATGAATTATTTCCGAATAAACACATTATTCACGTCAAGATCAAGTTAGTCTAATGCGTTTTTTCTGATTTATCGTTACAATATGTAAGAAATTGCTAAGTACAAATAATATGGTCAACACATGAAAACATGTTTTTTACTAATGTATTTTTAGACGATATTGTTGAAGAAAATAATTTAATAATCAGTATAGGTAATCACGTTACAATCATTTTGAATTTTTGTGCAAAAATGTAAAAAAGATACATAGTATAATAATAACCAAGTAGCGCTTTCGTCTTTAGCTAGTGAAGTCAAATAAAAAACTAAGAGCTACATTTTTTACTTTGCCGTAATCCATTTTTCACTTCAGGGGAAAAATGGACAGCTACAAATAGGAACATGTCTGGGCTTCGACTAGAAAATGGTTGAAACTAGTTCTGTGAATGTAAAAATCAAACAAGTAGTGTAGGTAATAAATGAAATGGTACGAAACGTGTTTTCGGAGAAAAAGTTCCTTATAATTATATTTTCTATGTATTTATATTCGATAAATACATAAATAAGATTGTGGAAAATACGAAACATTATACAGTAATACAATATAATGCCTTTTTATTATTATTTGTAATACTATTTCCCTGGCGCATTCGCCATTTTTATAAATTAGTAAAATTATGTACAATAAAAGCATATATAAATATTTATTGATGGGCTATCTTAACCGTTTACTAGATATTGAAGTTGTAATTCAACGCTGGTCGGTTCTGTGATCCGCAGAGTAGTAGATTACATACTATAATGCTTTTGGAAGACCATGGTAATTGTGAAAATAAATTTTAAGGTATTTTAATTTTTCTATTTGTTCCAATTTATTCAATTATCCATTTTTTCGAATATTTAAGTTTCAAACTAATTTGCAAAAAAATATGACGTTAAAGAATCAACAATATCTGGATAACTTTAGGTTATCCATTTAATAAAATACAATTACTCGGAAATGATTATCATTTACAATATTACTAATATTTAAATTATATTCGATGACAAAATTATCCAAGCTTTATTTACATTTAGATGTGGAACATCATAGGGAGATAATTGAAGCCATGTGAAACACAGGTGCTTAATGAAATAATACCTTAATACCAGTAAGTTTAATCGTTACCAAATTGTAACAGAAGATAACACTAAAACAAAAAAGCGAGATGCAAACCATTAACTCAAACGAACCAACAATCGTTTACAATAGCTAACTGTTTTTAATGTTACTGCTAATTACAATAAGTAATTTTGTATTAATATTAATTTTTATATTAAGTTTATATATTCAAAATGATAAATCATAAGACATAGGTATTTTTCTGCACATAACTCTTTTGGAAGAAAATAAATTAATGTTATCTTAAATAACAGAAAAATTTTTGACCGTAATTTCGTCTACGGAAAAAGAGAAAAATTTCCGGATATTGTTTTCGTTACCATGGTAATGTTTTGATTGGCTGCAAAATGGAGCAGTGAAATTTTTTAATAATTTTATATTATATTTTTGTCACACAAAAGATTACTGATACGCCACTGATAAAGTTTTCGTGAATCATTACCATCAGAAGGTATTCTTTATTGGCAGATATTCGTACATCAGTCAATTTCTTTATTTTTGTTTAAACGTAAAATAAAAACCAAATACTTATACTTAAAGAGACCTACTTGCCTCAAGAGACTTACCAGACCTATGTTCATACGATCCTTTTTCATATATCCTTATGCAGAATCGTCCCTTAAAATACATAAAGGGGATCCGTGTAAGTACTTATTAATATAAGTCATATTTGAATGTCAATTGGAGTCCTATATCTACATTTTTCAGAGTGTATTGAAATGAGATTTGGTTATGGTCGATAATTTCAGACCATCAATTTTACAGTCGTCAAATTTATGTGGAAAGGAGGACTTTTATTTTTCCTGAATTCAAATAAAATTTTTATCGCCCAATTTCTTAATAGATAACCAATAATATGGGATATATTTTTCATCAAATTATACAAGGTGTTCCAGAAATAAGTGCCCAAATTTTAACATAAACATGTATACATTTTTTCGATAAATCTATGTTTATGGAATGATTTGCAATCAAAATTTTTTTGATAGCTTAAATACTAAACACTAGCAGTAATTAGTTTCCAGCTATTGTACAAATCATTGTGACATCCTTCAATGGCATGTAACCAAAATTTAACATTAAAAAAAGTTATTAAAAAAAAAATTATGTATCTTGGATTTGAAAATAATTTTATTATTTATTTTTTCAAAAACAATATGTAAGATAATATCTTATGTTGTGTCGTTTTGCAAAATTGAACTTTTAATGAAACAGTGGCGTAACCATAATGGTCGTAATAATTTTTGTTAATTTAAATTAAAAAAAGTACTTTTACTTTATTCGTTTTATTTTATATTATTTGTTTATTATTTTATTTCATTTATTTCGTTTTATCTATTCTGAAAGTAGTTTATTGTCTGTACTTACAGGGTAAACCTACAGCAGAAAAAGATACCAGTAAATGAACTTTCTGCATAGACAAATTGTTTATGACTAGTTTACATATTGCTTTTTCGCTGATCAACCTTAAAGGAGTAGGTAATGTTATAGTGACAGATGTGTCAGACAGTAAGTGTCACATTTATTGCCTAGACATTAGAATCATTTTTACTGTCGCTAAATTAAAAATTAGTTGTTATTTATTTTATAAGTGTTTTAAGTAGCATTTTATCGAACTACGTTCTCGCGTTTAAACATTCTTAAGTGGATAAAAGACAATTAAAACACGAATGCAATATAACGTTTTATCCATAATCATATCACAATCATATTTGTGGAGTTAAAATTATTGGAATTTGAAAAAAAAAAAAAAATATTCGCACGACTTGATATTTCTTACTAGTACTCAATGAAACGTGGTAGGTTTTGTTATACCTACTGGTTGCCATGGTACGTTGTTTATTTAATAAACAGTTCTATCTGAATTTGGTAAAAATGCAAGAAAGTAATTATGTTCCTGTGGCTGTTTTCGAAGAAGTTTAAGAAGCAATTTTCCATTAATTGCCAGCGAAATCCAGGGAACATTATGAAAAAGTGTTCGCCGAATTTCGAACGCAAGGAAAAACGGAGAGTAATAACAGTAAATGAAGAAGTTATGCTACTATAGATTTTAAATTTGAAGAAAAAATATACAATTTCATCAATGCGGTTGAGGTATTCGATGTTGTAGGCTACTATAAAGGTCTACAAAAATATAGATATTGGAAAATATAATAAGCTTACTGCTTATTTGAAGAGTGAATCGAGAGGATACAAAGCATCAAATGCTGCAGTATTGGAAAGAGCACATATTGAAGAATTTTTGACTGGGTCTTCCGATAAAGAATGATAATGGTTAAGGTAATATCTCTTTACCTTTTACATGTTAGGTATACAGGGTGGTCGCGATGTAATGGGCCAAAATTCATGACTAGATTCCTGACGTGAAAATATTGCGATTTAGACAAACTCACCTTAGTCCAAAAGTTGATACTTACAGAGATACAGGGTGTTTAATGCAAAATATTATTTTAGTTTTTTCTTATTTATTTCATAATAAATGCTCATATCGAGATGAAATTTTGGTGTTAGGGGTTTTCTGGGGCGAGAGATTGAAATATATCCATGGTTTGCTTGTAGCTCATAGAGAGCGCCACCTGCGCTAGGTCGAATGCGTTGAAAACGACAGAACTTTTTTATCTTTCAAAAATCTAATTCTCAGGTAGCAAATTCTGATTTTACAACTTCTTTTACACAAAAAAGCTATACTTTTTGATAGTCGCTATCTTGCACCGTTCTCAAGATATTTAGCTTTGGTAATTCGAGTAATCAAAATAAGGTACGAATGTCAAAAAGAACAAGAGTTTATTTCAAATTATAAATTGTGATGAACAATTGAATATCGAATATTACAATAAATGTTCAACATGTCCGCCTCCAACTTCAATACATTTATTAACGCGTTTGTTCAAAGACTGCCGTATTTTAAAATAGAGATTCTTGTTACGAAATGATTCGGCGGCATTTACAATTTTCTGCCATAGCTCTTCGCGGGTGTTTATAGTTTCTCTATAGACAACTGATTTCATGTAGCCCCAGAAACAAAAATCCATAGGATTAAAGTCAGGACTACGAGGAGGCCATAATATTCGACTCCCACGACCGATCCAACGATCCGGAAAAATGTGGTCAAGATAGTTCCGTACTCTGACAGAATAATGAGGGGGAGCTCCATCTTGCATGAAAAATAGATTTTGCCGTGTATTCAGTGGTAAATCGTCGAGGTAGTCAACTAAATGGTGCTGCAGGAAATCTAAATACAAGTCACCATTTAGATTTGGAGGAAGCTCATGTGGACCCAAAAGGTGATTTCCTATGATTCCGCACCAAACATTTATCTTAAATTCATGTTGGAAGTGACGCTCACTGACTACGTGAGGATTTTCATTATCCCATATGTGCTTGTTTCTAAAATTGAAAATTCCTCGACGAGTAAAGGTCGCTTCATCAGTGAATAGTACATTATCCAAAAATTCCTGGTCAAGGTTTTGCTGATTGCGCATAAAATGAGCAAATTGTAATCTAGCTGGTAAGTCTGCTGCTAAAAGATTTTGCACGGGTGTAAAATGGTAGGGATATAAATTTTCCTTGTGAAAGATTTTGAGAACTGTTGTTTTACTAACACCGGTTTCTCTAGCTACCTGCCTGCTGCTAACTTCTGGATTTCCTGCCACTCTTACTAAAATTTCTTCTTCTTGGTGAACTGTAACAGTACGCCCTGCGTTGTCTCTTTTAGGACGAAAACTACCAGTTTCTCCAAGTCTATTAAAAAGTTCTTGAAATAGTTTCCGATTTGGTTGCCTTCTATTCGGATACAACTCTGAATACCGACGAAGCGCTCGACGTCCAACATAATCTGATTGCGCATAAACGCAAACCATATCGCGCATTTCTCCATTTGAAAATAAATTATGGCGTGGCATGTTATCTCGCACTACGATTTAGATCATAAAGTAAAGAATACTTTTAATAAGGCACGAATAATACTGTAATATTACTGACAGCACTAAGATAAGTGGAAAATGTCAAAATTGGATTTTAACATAAGCCTACTTGAAAATTTTTGCCGATTTGTAATTGAATGCAAATACATTGGAATTTTCAATGGCAAATTTTACGAGAACGGTGCAAGATAGCGACTATCAAAAAGTATAGCTTTTTTGTGTAAAAGAAGTTGTAAAATCAGAATTTGCTACCTGAGAATTAGATTTTTGAAAGATAAAAAAGTTCTGTCGTTTTCAACGCATTCGACCTAGCGCAGGTGGCGCTCTCTATGAGCTACAAGCAAACCATGGATATATTTCAATCTCTCGCCCCAGAAAACCCCTAACACCAAAATTTCATCTCGATATGAGCATTTATTATGAAATAAATAAGAAAAAAACTAAAATAATATTTTGCATTAAACACCCTGTATCTCTGTAAGTATCAACTTTTGGACTAAGGTGAGTTTGTTTAAATCACAATATTTTCACGTCAGGAATCTAGTCATGAATTTTGGCCCATTACATCGCGACCACCCTGTATAGTATAACTTTGAATTACTTTAGGTTGCACTAATAACGGGGATTTCTGGTGCCTGTCGATGCTACGAATTGACAAATTTGAAAATTAGTGATGTAGAGGACGTTGGCAGTTACCTACTTGTTTCAATACCTGACACCAAGAAAATTTACAATTATAAAAGAAAGATTTGCGTGAATGCTGTTGAAATACGCAGAAAATATATTTCTCTGCGCCCAATTCGCCATTCTTTTTAAGATACATCAATCAAAAATGTACTTCTCGGCCTGTTGGAATCAACACATTGGCGAAGGTATCGTTTCATTCCTGAGTAACGCAAATCCAGAAGCATATACTGGCCATTGTATGAGGCGCACTTCAACAACTTTATTGGCCAATAATGGTGCTGATCTTACAACCATCAAAGATGGTAGAGCTCCTCTGTTGCAGAAAGTTAAATTGAGGAGTCTATATTTAACAAACTTGATTATGCAAGGAAAATCCAAGGAAAATGTAGCTGTTCCTTACCAGAAGAGACATCCGTAGCTTGTGCAAATTTCGGCATATGTTATGTGTTCCGAAAATGATGGCAACAATGCTACACGGGTTGTTTTTAACAAAAAACGAAATATCTATTACTATAAATGTAAATGTTAATGTTAATAAGTAAATGAATTAAATGTGATTTATTATTTTTTCATTATTCTACTAGTGAAGTAAAGTTACTTTATTCTACTAGTGAATCACTTTAGACGGATCATGTGTGGATAAAAGTCCGATTATAAGGTGATTATGGATAAAAAATATTTACTTTATTTCTCAAATTCTCATACTAATATTATGTTATATCGCATTTAAAACTGAAATTTTCAAACAAAAGTTCTATAAATTAAATGAAAAATTTACAGAATTTATAAATGCTGTTAAGAAATTATTCCTTCATATTTTGCAGTGTGTATATTTGGTGTTTCAGCAAAAATAATGATGTAAACCGTATTTGGTACATCGTAATCAGGAAAATAGCCCGAATTAAAAGATGCGAAAACAAAATAAGCCTTAAGAAAAACAAACGTTGCATATCGTGTCTTTAATCTGTAATTGCCACAGCTAATACGACTACATATTTGAATCCTCCACAGCAAAGTCCATCTTTTTGAATGTTGCTACTCGAAAACAGACATCCTATATAATATGTAAGAGTTTTATTTATTTGAACCTATTAACTTTATCACAATGACCTATTTTATTTTGTTGCCTTCTTCCACTATGTTAGACCCTCGGAATGGCAGGTTTTCAACTGAGACTTGTTGCTCACCCCGTGTATCTCTTAAACATTAATTAGCATTTATATTGGCTTTAGATAAGCTTAAAGGATTCGGTGATATCAATATGCCCAGAATCATAGTCTCTTGCCACTAATTTGAAAACTTAAATAAATTTCCACGTCTTTGTTTTTCTTGGGAACTCTTAAATAATTTCCTTTGTCCCGACAACGACGAACGGCTTGAAACTGGGGACGCAAACAAGTATTACAATTGTTTGTTCAAGAATTATTCACTTTGAAGTGAATCACTGATTAATATGGTGATGTATTCAAAATATATTAGGAAGATGGTAGCTTGAAACTTTTCAGGGGATGTGCCCCTCCGAAGTTCCAAAATTTCTACGCCAGTGACTTTAGATCTTAATATCGACAGAGTGTTTACAATTGTACACTTCGCCCTTCACCACTCTGTATCCCACATATTGTTGGCTTGCGAAAAGTAATTAAATAACTCAAATTACTCATTTTGATTAACCATTATTTTCGCTTATCTTTCACTTTCCACTCTTCAATACAGATGGGTTTTTCCTGCCTCAAAAAAAAGAGAGAAATTAATTTGTAGCCCCAGATTTGGCGTAGGTTGTTGTTTTATCCGGGAAAAGTCGAGATTACGTGACAAAGTTCAGCATTTCGATGTAAAAAAGGACGCGACTGAAGTGCGGAATCAGGGGATTATAATTACGATGATCAATAACACGTAATTAACATAGAAATGATTGGTTTTTCTTTCAGTTCCGGTAATTAAACAAAAATTTTAAGTAACGGGAATATAATTGACGATGCTGATACTGACGAGCAGGTTTTATCACTTAAGACGGACAGTGGTGTAGTTAAAGACGATGCTATTAGTGAAAAATGGGAGAAGGACTACTAGCAATAGTAGATATATTTATAATTTTTTTTCTAGATCTTTCCGAACTTCATAGGTAACTATGTTTCTGATTATGGTAAATTTTCTTGGTAATTTCTTGATTCAACGACGGACAATATTAAGGAAAATAATACAAAACATTAAAAATAAGATAAAACATTAGTCCACATTATATATTTTTTATATAATTTTTCAACTATCAAAAAATTGTCTTCTGAAAAAAATAAAGTAACACAAAATAAAATACAAAACAAAATAAGGTAAAAACAAAATAAAATAAACAAAACAAAACAAAACAAAACAAAACAAAACAAAACAAAACAAATAAAATAAAGCAAAACAAAACAAAATATATAAAAATAAAATAAAATAAATCAAACTGAAACCCTGAAGCGAGTTCAAATTAAACAGTTTAACTATATAAAAAAAAATAATAATCCAAAACAATCCGCACACGATAATTGAAGTTGAGTTACTATAGTGGTGGGGGCATAAAAATGATAGGTAAACAAAACACAATGCACATACGCGACTAGCTGGAAAGCGACAGGTTTCGTCTTGTTCTCTAAAAGCGTAGTTTCACAAACAATTTTCATCTGTTTATGTCAAAATCAAAGTCATCCTTACATTTTTAACTGCTACCTAATATATTTTTGAGTAACAAACAGATGATAATGGTGTATAAATTAATTAAAAAACTTAATCAAAAGGCAAATGGAAAGTGATTAGTAGGTAGATGGTCATAAGAAGTTTTAATTTCTTTTTATAGTGTTGCACCCATTTTATATTTATGCAGTTTTTGGTAGTAATACTAGACATAGTAAGCTACATTATACAGGGTGTCCCTGAAGAGGATGGACAACGCTTGACCACAGGTTCCTTGGATGAAAACAAGACTATTTAGCCTAACTTACCTATATACAAAAGTGCACGCCTACTGAGATATAGCCTTCTAAATATAGAACAGATAACCTAGTTTTTTTCAAATAATTTGAAAACTGTTTTTCTTAGAAACTTCAAATTTGGTACACATATTTTTTTATATAAGGGCAATGTAAATATAGAATTTGGTGAGAATACATATACAGGATGTTCTCTTTCTAGTGCCTGTGCGCCACTGGCTATCCCGTAACTTTTTTGTATGTACGCCAATGACGACAGAATTTATATTTTTAAAAATAAGCACTATTTTAGAAGATTTTTTGCCTCTTACAAAATTTTGATATCGTTTATGGATTTCGAGTAAAATTGGCATTTTTTACACATTAAATAATATAAAATCAGTTTAAGATAAATAGAACATTCTAGTACGAGGTGCCATATAACAGAGAAACAAATTCATAACAATAATTAAAAGGTTCTGTGTCAAGCTAGCTGTGATTTAATTTTAGCTTACTTTGTTTTTTATTGCAATTTATACTTTTGCTGAACAAACTGATATGTTAGTAGTTTTGGGTTATTGTGAAGGAAATTGTTGTGCTACTGTTCGAACATATGCTGAAAGATTTCCTAATCGAAGAACTCCAAATCACAAAACATTTGCTAATGCGGAGAGACGCCTTCGGGAAACAGGACGTTTTTTACCTGTAACATTAAATCGTGGATAATGTACGGCCGGAATTATTCAGCTGGAGGAACAAATTTTGGAAAGGGTCGAAGAAATTCCTCAAGTAAATAAAAGGCGTTTAGCGGCAGAGGTTGGCTTTCAAAAAGTTCCTTTAATAGAGTATTAAAAGACCAGTTATTACAGGTTACAGGTATTACAGGGTACAGGTAGGTATTACAGGTTATTAAAGGTCTAACAGGTGGATAGGTAGAGGAAATAATGCCCCTTTAAAATGGCCACCTCGATCCCCGGACCTAAACCCATGTAATTATTTCATTTGGGGAGCGTTGAGGACCACAGTTTAAAATAACTTTTCAGTAAATACAGAAAACGAATATGGGAAAGAATACAACATGAAATTAATGTTATGAGAGGTAATGCACAATTATTGGATAATTTCTAATTTTCGAAGAACTAATGTTTGCGTTTAAGAACAAGAAAGTAACTTTGAGCATTTACTGTAATATTATTTTAATGTGATTACAAATATCAGTTTATTTAAAATGTTAATGTTGACTTTCTTACATTATTAGTTGATCTTGTTTATTTAATATATTAGTGTTGATTTTTATTTTATTGATTGATAATACTAATACCAAAAATGTGTAGTAATTTTTTTTTAATGTGACGTCATTATTATTCCCTGCTTTGAGGCTGCAGTTATAAATTACTCGTTACAAACTGGAATTTTTGCCTATATTTAATGTATAAAAAATGCCAATTTTACTCGAAATTCATAAACGATATCAACATTTTGTAAGAGGCAAAAAATCTTCTAAAATAGTACTTATTTTTAAAAATATAAATTCTGTCGTCATTGGCATACACACAAAAAAGGTACGGGATAGCCAGTGGAGCCCAGGCACTAGAAATAGAACATCCTGTATATCCTCCAAATTCTATATTTACCTTGCCCTTATATAAAAAAATATGTGTACCAAATTTGAAGTTTCTAAGAAAAATAGGTTTCAACTTATTTGAAAAAAATAGCTTATCTATTCTATATTTAGAAGGCTATATCTCAGTAGGCAAGCACTTTTGTATATAGGTAAGTTAGGCTAAATAGTCTTATTTTCATCCAAGGAACCTGTGGTCAAGCGTTGTCCATCCTTTTCAGGGACACCCTGTATATATCTGCGATTGTACCTCTGCGTGAAATAAGAATAAAATCTTGAAAAAAAGAATTATTTTTTTTAATAGTAAATAAGATAAAAAAATTCTATACAAAAATATATAATGTAGACTAATGTTTCGTCTAACGAACAGTTTTTGTTTTATTAGGGCAGCTACAATACTTTTCGAAAAAAACAATTTTGAAAAATACCCGCTCTAGCGTCTATTTGATCAATTATCACCAGAACGCAGCGAGAGGCGAGGCTGAATTTGTGTCAATGGTAGATTTATATCTCACCGATGCGATGTGACCAAACAAGTCATTTTATCTTATCCTGCTAGACCCTTTTTAATTTATTTAAAAATGTATATTCTTTTATTTCGTTTTTTTATAAGTTTTAAGCACATTAGTGCATCTATTTCACCAAAAATGTGTTGGTTGTTCTTAAATACTTCTAAATCCTTGCAAAAATAAATTATTTAGAAGTTGTTCGTTTTTATAGTATCCATGTAAATAGTACACAAGGGTCAAATTCGGTCTGTACAATTTCAACTGACATTTTATTGCGGGTTGCCTAAATATGTGACGTCATACTAAAAGAGTATTGATATTAAGTTTAAAAAAATTAAGTTCGGTTATTTTTTGAACAGACCTCGTATACACTTAAATTTTGATAAATCTCTTTGGCACATAGTGCAATGCATCGTTTCTGTAGTAGGTTTGAGTAGCAAGAGCGTGTTTATGAAATAAGCCGGGAAATTTTTTACACAAATCTTTAATTAGTCAAATATTGAATTGCTTCACTTCAAAAATTTTAATATTCAATAGTATGTATTTGTATTGAAGAACATTTTGTAAATATTTGAAAAATAATGACATTACTGGATCGTGAACAAAAAATTTGTTACTGCTGACAAAATACCTCGAAAAATATCCCGAAAAAGTAAAACTGTTGCTGGGCAATTCTAAAATGAAAAAACAACATTCCTAACGATTAGAACGGGACTGTAAATAACTTCCTTTATTTTGTACCAGAAATGCGGGCGTTAATTGAACTGCAAAGCGTGCTCAATATCGCATCAAAAAGGAAAAACTGCACTTTATTAAACGTAGAGGAATCTCGCAGTACCTACCTATGTGGTGGAAAAACAACCTCCGGCGGAACGATTGTCTCTGTTTGTTTAGTTTTCTACATTTTGTAGAGTTTAAACTTTATGTGCCAAGTGTGCCGTGCCTGTTACAAAAAGTAATAACGTTTTATTGGGAAGTATATTGTATTTTGATTCAATATCGGGGTTTTATGTTTTTCCCGGATTGGAGGTGCAATGTTATTGATTTTTGTTGATCCTATAAAGAGACCAAATAATATTATTGTAAAGGTATCAAGCTGCCGTTTGACATAAAATTTTAACTTTCGTCGGCGTCCGAAAACTGGAAGCAAAACGTTTAGGGATTGATTTAAATCATAAAAATTATGGTTCCTGTAACAGTTTTTCGAAAATTCTAACCAACAATAGTTATTTTTGATGCTAGATTATGAAATGCTACTTTTGCATTCCAGCATGAAAGTTGTGATGTCCGTTCTAATCCTGAATTATTATTATAATTTTTTAATTGTTACCATTTTCACTAAGTGGAAAGACGATGCAGTGGAGTAACAAAATTAAGCCAACAAATTTCGAGATTTCGCTCGATTTCGTTCATATACTTCTTATACTCTTCATTATATAACCTCGCTACACTCTANAATAATGACATAACTGGATCGTGAACAAAAAATCTGTTACTGCTGACAAAATACCTCGAAAAATATCCCGAAAAAGTAAAACTGTTGCTGGGCAGTTCTAAAATGAAAAAACAACATTCCTAACGATTAGAACGGGACTGTAAATAACTTCCTTTATTTTGTACCCGAAATGCGGGCGTTAATTGAACTGCAAAGCGTGCTCAATATCGCATCAAAAAGGAAAAACTGCACTTTATTAAACGTAGAGGAATCTCGCAGTACCTACCTATGTGGTGGAAAAACAACCTCCGGCGGAACGATTGTCTCTGTTTGTTTAGTTTTCTACATTTTGTAGAGTTTAAACTTTATGTGCCAAGTGTGCCGTGCCTGTTACAAAAAGTAATAACGTTTTATTGGGAAGTATATTGTATTTTGATTCAATATCGGGGTTTTATGTTTTTCCCGGATTGGAGGTGCAATGTTATTGATTTTTGTTGATCCTATAAAGAGACCAAATAATATTATTGTAAAGGTATCAAGCTGCCGTTTGACATAAAATTTTAACTTTCGTCGCAAGTAATATATTCGGCGTCCGAAAACTGGAAGCAAAACGTTTAGGGATTGATTTAAATCATAAAAATTATGGTTCCTGTAACAGTTTTTCGAAAATTCTAACCAACAATAGTTATTTTTGATGCTAGATTATGAAATGCTACTTTTGCATTCCAGCATGAAAGTTGTGATGTCCGTTCTAATCCTGAATTATTATTATAATTTTTTAATTGTTACCATTTTCACTAAGTGGAAAGACGATGCAGTGGGGTAACAAAATTAAGCCAACAAATTTCGAGATTTCGCTCGATTTCGTTCATATACTTCTTATACTCTTCATTGTATAATCTCGCTACACTCTAATCTTTTATAAACCCTTCTATATAACTTTTTTCTAAAATAATTGGTTGAGACAAAGAGGACATTAAACTTCCGAAGTAATTTAAATTTATCCAAGTATCCAAAGTATCCAAAACTAAATTAAAAACTAAAAATAATACGTCTAAATATTCAGATATATTGAAATTATTAAATAACGCAATCATTCAAAAAAATATCCTGTATTCTTACTGTTCTATTATCACCCTCGATAAAGATGTAAAAAATACCTATTACAAAGAGATCTTTTTGCTTATACTTTTTACTTGGTATTTTATTCATCAGATAGATCTCTTATATGGAATTAATAAATGTTGAAAACATTATATGCAAACATTTTGAAACGACAACAATGTCAAAAGCTTTAAGCATGATCTATAATAACTGCTTTTTTACTAAATTTAAAAGTTCTTTGATTGTTTATTTTTCTTGCAAGAAAAAAGTATTTTTGTTTTCCCACAGGGTATTCCGTATGAAAAAAAATACTGTACATGTTATACATAATTCTTTTGTTCACAACTCAATACTCTATTAAAAATCTAATAATTCGAAACATAAGACTTTTTTCTTCCAAAGAAAATAACTAACCAAAGCTTTTTATTAATTTTTTTTATGTCCGGGGCGTAGAAATTTAACGTTTAATAAAAAATGAACGGACAAAAAATTCATAGAATTTCTTTCCCAAGGAAAGAAATAAATATAATTTTATAACATAACACAAATGTTGTCTTGCTTCACCATACATTAAAACGATATCTATTAACTCCGAGTTGCTATAGACGTAAGCCATTTTTGACACTTGAAGAACTAATGTAAACACTATCGCAAAAACGTTAATACTATAATCCGATTTCAGTATTCGGAATCGCCTGGGGCTACGTGGAGAGAAAGAGAGAGAGAGCATTGCGCACATCGCACAACGCGAATGATGCTAGAGACTTCAGTAGTCCAGCGATGTAATGGTTGTAAATAGTACAACTTCAATAAATTTTTTTCTCGGAAACTATAAGGATTTTACAAGAAAATTTTTTACTATATTGACTCCATTTTTCATGACGCATTTATTCCAATTTTTTTTGGATAAGTTGTGAATCACCCTGTAATATTAACTGTTTTTAAGGATGTCCCAAAATATTAAATACGTTTTTTTATCGGAAGAAGAAAGTTGTGGCAGAACTTATTTAAAAACATATAACTTCAATGTAATTTCGTTAATATTGAAATTTCAAATGTCAAACTGACTTGTATATACTACAATTTTCAAGAGTAGAATCATCAAGTTTTTTTTTTGCTCACACAATCTGGCCATGGAACGATGTTTTCACTTTATTGCATCTTTAAAATCGAAAAGTGTATGTTGTTTATATATTTCTTGAATATATTGTTTTAAAGTTTTTTTATGTGTTAATTATATTGTCTATTATATCTTTATTAACCATAATTTATACTAATTTAGTTATATGTTTCTTCTATTTAAAAACTAGTAGGTAGTTTCAATACAAAAGCAAGCTGCTAAAAGTTTTATAAGTAATAGAAATATGGATATACTACCTTAGAAAACTAAATACCTATAACACTATATAGCTTGCACCAGTTTTGGCGTTTGTTATAAATATCTACTCATCCATGTTTTAGTACGATCTAAATTGAATAAGTAAATTTGAAATTCCCTATAAATATGTAGGATATGCAGTCCGTACATAATATTTTAATTCCGACTATATTTTACCGAGTTCCAAGAAACTTAGTTTGGTTAAAACCCAGTTTCCTAAACAATTATATTTTTCCGATGTACTTTCCGTTGTACGAGCACGAGCTGATTTGAATTTCAGATGCCTCGTACGAAGGAGACTCGAATTGTACTAAAAATTTTGCATTTATAAAACTTCCCAGACACCACTGCAGCCTCTCCGAAAGAAATTTTATTCCAATTGCGTAAATGGTTAAAATTAAATATAATTTGCTTATTCAATAAAAATATTTGTTTTATTGGAAACACGAAAACTATACCACTGCAATTTTTTTTTAATTAAACAAAACTGTATTTAAAAAAAAAGGATTCATCTCGGGGGGAATTTGAAGACAATACTTTTTTAGCTCTTAAAAAAGTTATTTGAAATAAAACATATACAGGGTGTAAGAAGTTTGACTGCCATTACTTCATCATGAGAAAAAAAATTAACAAAAAAGTTGTATATTACATGGGCGTAAGATTAACAGTTTTCAAAATACAGCGAGTATTAATATTGGGGAGTTTCATCACAACGTGATAACAGCGCTTAACCTGCTGATGCACACCAAAACCAAGTGTACACGGGTAGACTTGTCCTACGGAAAAAATGTAAACGACTATTATTGTGAAACATTTAATAAATTTCAAGGCAATAGTTTTCCAGTTTTTAAATAAATAAACTTAAATGTATCGATTTTGTAGTACGAAGATAGTGTTGTGCTTAAATTTTAGCTCGAATTTTAGTAATTATGAATCTCCTAAAACAGGAACTTAACTTTTAATAAAATCACGTATTTGTAAAATATGTAATTCAAGTACCCAAAGATTCACGTCGTCCAAATAATCTACATATTAAAATAATTTAGGTACTTACCAAAAAGCAATATTCAGTAATTTTTAAACGCACAAGTACAAAACAATCTACAACATATGCTCAAAATATCCACCACCATTTTCCATGCACGCACGATACTTTCGAATCCAAGAAAAGGAAATAGTGGTACGTAAAAACACTACCACACGGTCGATTCCAGATACCAACTGAATTGTGTATTGGTGGTTGCTGGACACTTTAGGACCTCTTGTTAATAAACCGCCGCGCCGTTGTCACATTGCTCGATATGAATTTTATCGAATTTTAAATTTATTTTATTACAACGTTAATTATTTTTTAGAATTAAGTATAAAGAACTCCAACTTTTGTACATCAAGTTGGAGAGTTTGATAATTGTTTCTCGGAAATGGTTGAATTTAGCACCCATGTCATATAAGGATTTTTTGTTTATTTTAATGTATTCTATCGTCTGTTAAAATTAAGGATGTCAAACTTGTAACACCCTGTATTAACTTAGGAATTATTGTGAAAAGAAATGTGGTGATAAATAAAAAAAATACAGAAACCTTTGCTGACGTACTTTTTTACATCCTGTTGGCCCAGATGTAATTAATTCTACCACATATTTATGATGATCGCGCTATTCCAGTTACTTTATTTCAGGGTTGCAGATAATGCATTAAAAAGATAATTGAATTAACATTTAAATTAAAATTTTATTTTTATTTTGTAATCCCGAAAATTTTAATTAAAAATAATTTTCAAATTTCTAATCCCAAATACCGGATTAAAAAATTAAAAATAAATTTTTAATCCCAAACATCGGATTGAAAAATTGAAAATAAATTTTTAATCCCAACAATCGAATTAAAAATTAAAAATAAAAATTTTAATCCTAATACAGGATTGAAAAATAGAAAAAAAATTTTAATCCCAAGTTGAATTTTAAATTATTTCGCGCTTGTGCACTTCGTGTGCTACCATTCGGAACTATTATAGAGAACTAGAGCTCGCACAGCGCCATCTTCAATACTCTAGAGGTAACCTTGCCGGAGAAATTACTAGAACGTAGGTATCGGTCAAGTTTCGTGTTTATATTTTAACACGATTTGTTTATAGTCGTCAAGCACTAATAGTATAGAAGAAAATCAAGATTTTGACTTTAGATCTCCCGATGATACCATTGACGAGTTTCGGCCCCCATTGTCACAGGGGGAGGTAACTGCAGAAGTGACTAGATATTTAAAAAATTCGGACTGTCAACTTAGCATCTTAGAACGCTTTCCAGAAATAAAAAAACATTCTTAAGATACAACAAGCCTTTACCATCTTCCGCCTCCGTCGAAAGATTTTAGTAATGCGACAATGCTTAATTTGCCAAAATACAATAAATTAAATGATCAGCATTTTGAGCAAAGAATACTTACTAAAGCAAATTTTAAAAAAATAATTGATTAAATTTAATGTAAAATGTCTAAATACCTGCTCTCTTTGTAAAAAGAAAGCTTATTTTTAATAAAATTTCCTCATAGTTTAACTCTTTTTGTCTTCTTTACATTTAATTATTTTTAATTGTAGTATTTCAGTTAGAAATATGTAAATCTTTCCTTTTTTTGTCCCTTGCCATTCCAGCTTTTGATTTGAAAAATATTTTTTTTGTGACTCCAATTTTTAAATTAAAAAATATGTTATCAATTTTTAATTCTGATTTTGGGATTAAGAATTGAATTTTCAATTTTTAGTTCCGATTTTGGGATTAAAAATTGAAAATTTAATTTTTAATCCAAAAATTTTTTATTAGAAAATTCGCAACCCTGCTTTATTTACAAAATGTTGTTTATATTTACTTAGTCTGTGAAAGGCTTCTTTTTAATTCTATATCTTTTAAATATATTCGTGTCTCTGTGAGCAGACTCATATGTAGTTTCTGCCACAGGAGATTTATATTGTAACTTTTTTAAATTTTGTGTATTTACTTATTTCAAGTGTGTACCTATTGCTGAAGCTTGAGATCTAATTGTCTGAACATTATTTCTCAAGGAACAAAAACTTTTGGTAAATATTTAGCCTGTCTCAACAAAACGTACAAAATTTAATATATGTTGCAAAAAACATATCTATTTTATGGTGTTTTTTGCAGACCTTGTTTTGTATTTGAATATGAAAAGACGAGAATAATTAGGTAAAAGATTTGTAGAAATGAAGATATATGGAATATACTAGTTCGTATCGAATATCAATAGTGTAAAAATAAATATTATTTCTTTGCCTTCAATATATTGAAAGTTTTATTGAATGACACGCGACCTCTGTACCTAAGGAAATGAAAAATATTTCTTAAATTGCAACGTAGTTTTTCCATCTCATGCAGAGTTTGTATAAACTTTTAATACGTTGAATTTATGTTTAGTTCTCGAACATAAAACTCGATCAACATTTTGAATACCGTTTCCTTTTAAAAGTTCTTTAAAGGTTTATATTTCAAGAACGTAACAGAAAGTAGCCAACTAATTTTACCAGTCCGCTAAAAGTTAATAGCTAAGCAGAATGTTAGGGAGAGAACGCTGTTTTTTGCCCTCTTACCGACGTCAAACCATGTTCTTTTTACTGAATACTTTATACGCGTCTAAATATCGCAGAGTCTGTCTGCGTGACGACACATTTTAATGGATACTTAATTTATTATGATACCTTCTCGTTGAGGTTGAAATTATTTTCTATTGTATCTGCCTTGCACTTCCTGTAACATATAAAAACGTTTAGGTTTTAACATAATCTTGCTTACAATCTTTGCAGTATACAAAACAAGTTAAAGTCAATTTTTTCTTTTTGGTAAAGTGGACTGATTTGTATGTAAATACTTTTGTTTTTTTATTAAAATGCTCTTAGCCTTAACAAAAAGGAAAAGCTATCAAATTTCAACTGTAAATTTTTACGATGAAAACAAAAAAGGCATTGTATGGTTATTCATTATAAAATAAAATAAACAGAGACAGTTTCTTTTCGTGATAAAAACATTACATATTATGTTCAAAATGGTGTTTTTCAATAGCTATGCGCAAATTTACTCCCCTGTGCATACTTTCATACACATTTTACAGCTGTTGTTCTATTACATTGTTAATTTATCGAATAATTGCTTTTAATTCTTGGATGTTGTGCATTGCTGTTTTATAAATAATATTCTTCAGATATCTAAATAAAAAATAATCTAAAGGAGTTAGATCTGGTGACCTGGATGGCCACAATATAAATCAGTCGATCATCATAAAATTCTTCTAAAAATTGGATTGCTACTCTATTCGATATTTTTCATCATTCTTATAAGAATATTCAGGGTGGTCCGTTTTTCATGGCCCATCATTGGCAACTGGGAAGCTGTAAGATATACAAGGTGGCTCAAATTAGAAAAAAGGCCTTGCGTCTTTTCAAGGTCATTTAAATAAACAAAACAGATCAAAGACATCTGCTGCTGTTCCAGAACTGTGCAAAAAAAAATGAAAATAGCGATTTTACAAAATGTCATCTAACAACAGAAACAACACAACCCAACAGAAAGAGCTGAAATTTGGTACTGGGGGATACGAAGTTATGCAACATTCAATTGTTTTTTTTTTCTTATGGGCGCCATATTGGATCTTGACAGTTACAGATGGAGGATAAAATTACGAACAATATGTAACACTACCATTTTATTTGAATAATAACCCATAATATTAAAGAAATTCAATAATTTATTTAAAAAATTTATGAAATCTAGTTGTTCTTGCCGTAAAACAAAAATCAATACTCAATAAAGCAAAATACAAAAATATTCTATAAATCCTACATAAATACTTCAGTGTCGTCCATTCTCATGCATACAAAGCTCAGCCCTCAATCTAATTTTGTCTACAGCGTTTTGAATACTTTGTGGTGAAATATGCCTAAAAGCAGAAAAACTCTTTCTATATTTTCATAGGGACTGTAATAAATTTTATCTTTTAGACAACCCCACAGAAAAAAATCTGAAATGGAGGCCATGGAGGCTACGCTACAGGTCTAGGTTTCTCCACACTTCTAAATTCTACCATATTTTAATTGATGATATAAGTTCAATTAAAATAAGTATTAAAATAATGTACACAAGACAGAAAGCGCTAGCAAATTTCGAATATGTCAAAATATTTGTGATTTTTGTTTTACGTCAAGAACTAGATTTTATTAAGTTTTTAAATAAATTATTGAATTTCTTTAATTTTATGGGTTTGTCAAATAAAGTGGTGTTACATATTGATGTGTTCGTAATTTTATCCTCTATCTTGTTATTCTCAAGATCCAATATGACACCCATAAGAAAAATATAACTGAATGTTGTTGCATAACTGAAACTAGTAGCCGACGAAAATGAATTGCTCATATCTTTTTCTCCCCCAGTACCAAATATCAGCTCTTTCTGTTGTGAAATAAGTACGCTAGATGGCATTTTCTGAAATCGCTATTTTCAGTTTTTTCACAATATTTCAGGAACAGAATATATCTTTGATCTGTTTGGTTTATTTTAATGACCCTGAAAAGGCGCATTTTTTTCTATTTTAAGTCATCCTGTATATGTTACGGTTTCCTAGATGCCTATGGTGAGCCATGAAAAACGGTCCACCCTGTATATGTGATATTAATGCGGTGTTTTTTATAACCACTCTAAAATCGTGTTCCATAGTATATAGGAAGTAATTCCTGCATAACAGTTGATTTTTTTTAAGCTTTCTGGCAAGTCCAAATTGAAAATCCTAAAAAATTATAATTCAATCTCGATTTAAAATAAAAATTTCAAAATTAATATATTCTAGATAATAAATTACCTGTTTGAGCAGTCAACTTTGATGCAGACTTTGTAGAGTTTTGATTTATTTAATGCTGTATATTATCGATAACAATTTGTGTAAAAACAGTTTGTCTGCCCTTAGATTTTCCTTTGCAAACGCAGTGTTTGGCTTCAAATCTATCAACAATTGGCGTCTGGAAATTTCGTCATAAATTGCTCAATGCAGAATTGCGAAGAGTATGTCCATGACACTTCTTCATTTCGAGATTCACTTCGAAAATGGGCCTTTATGATAATCTTGTTCTGGATTTATTATTATGAAAGCTTTATACCCTGTACTTACCAAAAAGAAGGTAGAACGTTGTTATATCGGTAGGTTCACACACACACACACACTTATTTTACTAAATTTCCGTTATTGTCAAAGCATAATTGATAATTGTTTATGAATGCTCTGGACTTTCCATCAGAAAATCCTTATTGTAAATGTAATTAAACTAATCCAGATTTATGAAAAATAACGTTTTACATTTCCTGTTCCATTGTTATTTCTTTATCTTGTAACAGGGATAGTCTGTTACTAAAATAATAATATAAAAAATCTGACCTCCTTTATTAAGCCACCAAACTTTTCAAACGCCCTTCGTATCGCTTTTGTCTGTGGTCCGGTTTAACAAAAGGCTTTAATGAAACCAGAACGACGGGAACATATCTGTATAAGAGATTAACTTGTGCTTTAGGGCCAGGTGAATTTGTGCGTACACATCGTCCATCACACTCCACAAACAAAACGAAATCCATCACTTGAAACCAGAAGACAATTATTTCTGGACTTAACTAACATGCGTGCGCCACAAACCAACGCGGTGGGCATGAAAATAAACAGGGTAAATTAATAATCAAGCGCCCAGGTGGCTGAAAGCGTGCCTGAAAACTTTAAATTAACGAGGCTGAAAATATACAAGTTGTTCCAGTTTATAGCAGTGGGATTTTATTAATTAATGCTTCATTTTAGGTTGAAAAGTTTTTGTAACGTCGAGACTTGGAGACATTTTTTTATATCGGGAAGTTTGGGTCTTTAAGAAATAAATAAAATTTTTCTGCGTGTTTTAGGCCTGAAAGTTTGTGATTTTCTATTTGGTAGAAAAATATTAGTGCAACTAGAGTTATTCTCTAAAACCGCTTTGAAAAACGAATATTTAGTTATGAACTTAAATAAAAATAATGACAATAGCTTGAATGGTAAAAAAACTCCTTACAGGAAAACGAGAAATTGTACTTTACTAGCAGCTCGGCCTCTATAGTTTTGATTTCAGTTTTATTTCGTTAAACATAACACTAAAAATTCTTTCTGAATCTGCGTTGGAATGAGGCAAAGAAAACACAAAATTACACAATATTTCCATGTCCGAAGCACTATTGCTTTTAAAAAAAATCAACCCATTTTTTTCCCAATTTTTAAAATTTATTATAGAAAATAGCCATGTTTTTATCTAAATCACTAAGAAATACATGGTTTTATAGTTGATACACGTAGTAAATAATATTCTAGGACTTTGTCAATGACATTTTCCTCAAAAATAATCTCTAATATAGAAAAACATTTTTCAGATTTAAACAAACCTTTACGGTTTATCAGTAAATATTATTTTTTTGATAAACCTCAACATCTTCTAGAAAATGAACGTCTGACAGATGTATGAAATTTTTAACTGAAAATCAGATGAAGATCTGGTACTATAAACTGAGACACCTTGTATAAAGACAATATTTGCTAAAATATGATAGAAAATGTAAAATCAGCTCATGCTGAGTTTAGGAAACTGTCTTGGTTTATGTTTACTAAAATGAGACGTTCCCAAATAATATACTTGGACCATTGTCTCCTTTATCTATTTCTGTTGTAAATGGTATGTATTATGTTTGTCTTGCCATTGAGTGAAATAAGGGTACACAATCATCAACTGTACAAGGAGGCTACCGAAACTAAAGCAATTGTGTTAATATTCGTTTTCAATTATACTGTTTTAAAGGGAATACCTCGACGGATATTGTAATATTTCACCGACAAAATTATATAAAAACAGAAGAAAGCTCATATTAAAGTTTAATTTTAGCAATATTTTACATTGTTAATAATTTATTTTCATTTACTATACATATTTTTTAAGATAATCCATTTAAATTCATTGCATATAAACATTCTTTTGGGGACTCACTTAATGTAAGAATTTCCATTCGGAATAATCTACAGAGTGATACCTTTTTGGAGCCACCTTAGTGAATATATTTTATAATTCTCGTTTACTAGTCCACTTTATTGACAATAGTTGAATAACGAATGATGAAAAAACTCCATAGACAAGGTGGGCCATTAGTGTGAGAAAGTAAAATAACTCCCTTGTTACTCATAATACAGAAAAAAAGTTTATTTAAAAGTTGTACAAAATCAAGGAACCTAAACCACAAAATTAATTTGAAACATACAGGGCGATGAGTAAAATCGGGACACGCCAAATATTACATTTTTTAAATGGAACACCCTGTATATTTTTAACATATGGATTTCCGAGAAAATTTCCTATATATGGCAATATAAACAGTTTATCATTTTAGTGCGGGGTTGCCAATTTGGAAAAATATGATCTCGAAAAAGTTGTATTAACTTTCAGCTACTAACACTTGGAACAAAATAATTAGACAGAGTTATAGGCAAATGTTAGACAAAGGCTCCTATACTAGCTAATATCGATATTTTATACAGGGCATTTTTTATAATACGATAATTTTTAGAAAGTTTAAACTTGATTTTCTAAAATTTTTCAAATGGAATACCCTGTATTTTATTGTTGTATTTTATTCACATATTGGTCCAATTCAACTTTTATTAAGCATGTTCTATATCTAAAATCGTTAGTTTTTAAGATACAGCAACATTTAAAACTTAATTTTTATTATTTTATAGAATATCACAAATAAATATTAAATATTAAAATTAACTCAAAATGAAATGATAAATTATGAACTGACAAGTTGACACACTGTGACAGTATTTTCCAGTCATTTCGCACGATCGAAAATAATAGAAATTAGGTTTTTCCAGAAATGTTGCTATATCTTAAAAATTAACAACTTTAGGTGTAGAACAGGCTTAATAAAAGTTTAAGTGGACTGATATGTGAATAAAATAGACCAATAAAATACAGGGTGATCCAAATTTTAGAAAATCAAGTATGAACTTTCTAAAAATGATCGAATTATAAAAAATGCCCTGTATAAAATATCAATATTAGCTAATACAGGAATCTTTGCCTAACATTTGTCTATAACTCTGTCAAACATTTTTGCTCCAAGTGTTAGTAGAATACAACTTCTTCTAGGTCATGTTTTTTTCCAAAATTCGAATAATCCATGTTTAAAAATATACAGGGTGTTCCATTTAAAAATGTAATATTTGGCGTGTCCCGTTTTTACTAATCGACCTGTATGTTTCAAATAATTTTGTTCTTTAGGTTTTTTGATTTTGTCCACCCTGTATTTGAAAATGTTCTTGTGTATAAAATATCATTTGTTCATTATTCATTTTGTCATTTCTCAAACTTGTGTAACACTTGCTTTCAACTTACCAAAACTAAAATTCTGAAGTCAAGTTAAGGATTTTTTTAAAAATTTTTATTTTTAATAAAAATAATATATTTCTCCAAAACTAATTCCAAACTTAATGCTACAATACATCATGTCATGTAATGAATGAGGATTACAAGAAATATTCTTAATTTTAATTTAATTTATTTTTTTTTTAATATTCTTTGTGAATATTTATAAATGTCATTAGTGTGTATATTATTATTTTTAAATAAATGAATACTATTGCGTACAGATGGGGCTCTGGTGAGATTAAATTTTAGCTTATACTAAATCATATCCTCTAATAGGATAGAAGGAAAACATTCCATCATTAAAATATTAAAGAAAAGTCGAAAAATATTAAACTGGACACCCTGTATTTTGGAAAGAATACATTTTTGAACATATGTCAACATATTAACATTTTTCCTAGCATAATTTGAGGAATCACCTTAAATATTTTAAACTATTTAGAAAGTACAGGATAAAATCAGATACAGTGTTTCTAATTTTATTAAAGAACATCCTGTATACGAGGCCTGTTCAGAAAATAACCGAACTTTATTTTTTTAAACTCTATTATTAATTTTTTTTAAATAACAGTGAGCATCGCTTTGAAATTGGAACAATCCAAGAAAATGTTGTTACAGATGAGGTTATGCGCAACGCAATGCTGCCAACCACATATCACTAAATATCTCAGTTAGCGCGTAATTCGAAAAGTCCGGTAATTTTCCGAACAAACCTCAACATTGACACAATTAAAACTGCATTTTTGTACGTTCAAATACAAGCAGAAGCAATTTGGACATTTTGAAGCAAAAAAAATAGTTTTAAATAACTTTATTTAAAAATTTGTACTTTCAACTCGTAAATTATAAAGCGACAACTGAAATCGAAGTCAAAATGTAGTTTCTCTTCACTATTTTTTTTTCTTAATTCATTTCGCTATCATTAGGATAACACCTGATCCTCCAGATCTTATCCCAATGATGTCCTCGAAACACGCTCCCTTAATTCTGAGTGTTTGCGACACGTCGACGCGTTAAAAGTGTGGTGCATGAACCGAATAATGTCCGTGATAAACAGTAATCACATATCCGCCTTAGCCGGAAGTGATGGCTTGTGTCCAGCGGTCCAGAACTCTCCAGGAGCTCACAGGAAGCCGGTGAGACTGAGAAACGTCGTCAGTAGGGCCGAGGCTTTCGACAGTCTGCATCTGAAGCGATCCGAGGTGAGTGGTTATTCAGTAGTAAAGGGTTCCGTACACTGACGTTCTTACGCGCAGGGTTGGAACGCAATACGTGCGGGATTAAAGGTGTTGTAGATATTCGTACAATTTTGGTCTTAGTTACAATTTGAAGAAAAAACTAATATGTCTAATAAAAGTATATCAAGAATAACTTTTTCTCGAAAAATCAACAATAAAAACGTTTACAAGAGTACGGTACCCCATCCGCGGACACACTGTATATGAATTTATAAACCAGATATTAGCAGTAAGTATTTATTTAGTAGCAATAACCTTTTGTTTATTTACGTGCAATAAACTGTTATTTCCTGCGCACTGTTTGTTAAATTAAACAAAGTTGTTTTCTCAGTGTAGTATTTAAAAAAAACTAGACATGGCTTCTGCACAAAATGAGAATAAGCTGATAATGGCCCGCGTTCCTGTGCCAGGATTGTTAACGTTACAATGTTAATATTTACGTAAACCGCAAATTACTCCATTCTTTCCATCAAGATTTCCAAACGGCTGAGCAGCATCATTTTCTTAAATTTAACAGCCCCTTTATTGTGCCTGTAAGTCCTCGTGGTATATTCGCGGCTCGCAAACTATTTTACGAGAGTTATTTATTTAAAATTGTTTCACGCTTGAATATATTTAACAGTTTTAAGACAGAGTTTGCCTCCCATTACGATGCGCTTCGTTCTCATAACGGAACAGCTGTTTATTTTCATTTCGTCTAAGTAATACTCGTAGTTCTGCTGGGAAAAGCCACATAGAAAAGGTTTTAATATAGATTAAGCCATGCAATATGAAGATTTATGCCTGTCTTAAGAAAATGCAGTCGAAAAGGTTGAGGTTGAGTGAAAGTTGATTGTTCTTTTCTTAATTCTTGTGCATTTTTCATGTAAAATACATGCGCAGATTTAAGAGAATGACGTCTACGTCCCACAGTGTAAATTGGAAACGGTTCTTACTAAAATCAACTTTCAAAGGGAATCGTACGTGGGTGTTCATTGATTGATACTGCATATATCCCTCCAGCCAAAATTTTCTATTTTGTTTTCTTATCTTCTTTAAAAATATAAATTTCGGTATAATTAATTTTTTTCTACGTGAAAACTAATAGTAATTCATCAAATAGCTCTTGAAATCTCGTCAGCTTGCTTTATAGAATACACAGGGATGGCCAGAAGTACGGAATAAAATTCATATCTTTTGAATGAGTGAATTTTTTTTAAAACGTCGAAACACGTTAACTGATTTTGATTTTTTCCCATCTTCCGATTACATAATAATTAATTTTTCTTCAACCCCCTAACCTCCAGCTACCACTACTTTTTTTTTCAAATGGAAACATAAGACATGAGGGGGCTCGTTGAAAAGCTTATAGAAAACCGAATCCAACCATACCAAACAAACAAGTTTTATTTTTTCAATAGCAAGGCTTTTAGGGTTGTATAAAACACCTACTTAACAAGTGAAATAAAATTTAATTATCTCAGTGTTATCCTCCATGAATTTGCACAGAATAAAATAAAGAATTTGAAACTGTACCTATCACTGCTAACGCAAAAAAGATATATTTTTATGTTGCGTTTTTTTGGCACCACTTACTTGNACAGCTGTTTATTTTCATTTCGTCTAAGTAATACTCGTAGTTCTGCTGGGAAAAGCCACATAGAAAAGGTTTTAATATAGATTAAGCCATGCAATATGAAGATTTATGCCTGTCTTAAGAAAATGCAGTCGAAAAGGTTGAGGTTGAGTGAAAGTTGATTGTTCTTTTCTTAATTCTTGTACATTTTTCATGTAAAATACATGCACAGATTTAAGAGAATGACGTCTACGTCCCACAGTGCGAATTGGAAACGGTTCTTACTAAAATCAACTTTCAAAGGGAACCGTACGTGGGTGTTCATTGATTGATACTGCATATATCCCTCCAGCCAAAATTTTCTATTTTGTTCTCTTATCTTCTTTAACTGGCTATGAATGTAGACAAAAATATAATTATATAATTTTCGGTATAATTAATTTTTTTCTACGTGAAAACTAATAGTAATTCATCAAATAGCTCTTGAAATCTCGTCAGCTTACTTTATAGAATATACAGGGATGGCCAGAAGTACGGAATAAAATTCATATATTTTGAATGAGTTAATTTTTTTAAAACGCCGAAACAGGTTAACTGATTTTGATTTTTTCCCATCTTTCGGTTAAATAATAATTAATTTTTCTTCAACCCCCTAACCTCCAGCTACCCCTACTTTTTTTTTCAAATGGAAACGTAAGGCATGAGGGGGCTCGTTGAAAAACTTATAGAAAACCGAATCCAACCATACCAAACAAATATGTTTTATTTTTTCAATAGCAAGATTTTTAGGGTTGTATAAAACACCTACTTAACAAGTGAAATAAAGTTGAATTATCTTCAGTGTTATCCTCCATGAATTTGTACAGAATAAAATAAAGAATTTGAAACTGTACCTATCACTGCTAACGCAAAAAAGATATATTATTTATGTTGCGCTTTTTTGGCACAACTTACTTGTCAGGCTTTCTGGTTAATTTTTCGCTTTAATTGTAAATTGGAGTTCGAAACGTTACTATTGTGTCAAAATCAAGTTATTTACTGAATTGCAATGGTTTTGTCGGAAAGGAAACGCTTCGAGATCTTGGTATTGCTTGGATGTGGAGACAAGATAAGAAGTCAGGCTGAAGTGCGCGATTTATTTAATGCGAAATATCCCGAAAACCAAATCTCGCAAGGGACAGTTAGTAAAATATTTCACAAATTTTAGGAACACGTGCTTTGAATGAAGAAAAGAAATTAGACTTTGCATTAGAACTTGCTGAAAATCCTCAGACTTCAACTGTTTCATTGGCCCGCAATCACGATGCTTCTCGAACTGCAATTCGAATGTTTCTGAAACAAGAGAAATACCAGCCCTATAAGGTATGTCTTGTCCAAGAGCTTTTGGAAGACGATTATGATAGGCGATTACAATTTTGTGAGGAAATGATGAGACGGTATGACGACAATAATGGTTTTCAACGAGACATACTTTTTTCGGATGAAGCTACTTTTTATTTAAATGGAGTGGTTAACAGGCACAACTATCGCTTTTGGTCCCAGGAAAATCCACACTGGACATGCAAATTACATACGTAGCATCCACAAAAAGTTAATGTATGGGCAGGTATCATCAACAACGAGCCCCCTCATGCCTTATGTTTCCATTTGAAAAATAAAGTAGGGGTAGCTGGGGGTTAGGGGGTTGAAGAAAAATTAATTAATATATAACCGAAAGATGGGGAAAAATCAAAATCAGTTAACGTGTTTCGGCGTTCTAAAAAAAATTACTCATTCAAAAGATATGAATTTTATTCCGTACTTCCGGCCATTTCTGTATGTAACTTTTCTTGACCTGAAATCCATGATATAGCCCCTGCTGAAGGTCACGTGAAGATCAATACTATTTTGTATGACTAAAACACGGCTTGTCGCATGTTAAATATACCAAACGGCTAACTTAAAGTATATCAAGGTCACTTGCAGGTCAGTACAACTTTGTCAAGGTCATTTGAAGATCAACGCTATTTTTTAGGACTAAATGAGAATTCGTCGAATTGGAAACATTGAAAGAAGTAGAATTTTTGGCTCAATCAATGGTCTATGTATGATGTCCCTCGACCCTGGATGAAACTCCGTTCTCGTTGGTCTGGAAATCTAAACGTAGTGATTTTTCCTATCCCTGCTATCTCATAAACATAAGAAGCAGGAATATTTTTTGTGAAACCTGATTGCTGCCCCAGGATCATGGTTGAAATATTTTGATCACCGCATACTTTCTATTTATGTTCCGAGTAGTTTATTCTCTCCAACACCATCTCTAAATTCTCATTAAATTCAAATTCAGCGTATTAAAATAAATAAGAAACACTTTTTCAAGGTCAGAAACAAATTTTTGGGCGCACTAACGTGATTTTTGGCGATTTTTTGCTATTTTTTTTCGATTTTGCAAAATCTGCTAAATCAGCTAAATGGCTTGAGATTTGGATTCAGCACATTAATATACATTAGACACCTACTTGATTAAGTTCAGAACAAATTTTTTTGCGCTCGCTAACGTGATTATCGGCGATTTTTCACTAATTTTTTGCCAATTCCTCAAAATTTTTGGGGTGTTTGAGCTAAACGTACTCAAAATATATAAAGCCTACTGGCTCAAATTAAAGGTACCTACAGACCACTTTTTTTGTGTGCTGGTGTAATTGTTGGAAGTGGCCATCTTCAGACAAAATACACGCTTTAGATCTTCCTCTTGTAGAATCTCGAATGCGTTAAAAAATTTCAGAGGTAGCTCTATTATATCACAACCAATTACAACTTGTTATCGCCCAAAGATGGCCAAAAAAAGTCTATGCTATTCAAATCTGGTGATCTTTGCGGCCAGGGTAGACATGATCGATGAACTCATCTGCCAATTTCAAAATACACTAACAGTCAAACTAAAATATGGGGGAGTTTCATCGTATAGAAACCTCATCCAATATTTGAATACATTGGGAATATATTGAAACAGTTCAGTTATCAATACATTTCCTTGACAAAAAAAAATAGTTTAAATTTCCCTACTCTGATTGATTACGACGTGAATGACTTGATTGTTGACATCAAGAATCTTGTACTAACTTCTCCCAATGTTAACGAAACTGCACATTTTATGTTTTTGTATAAAACCGGCACTTGTGGGTAACGCTTCATTCAAAATTTGCTTCTCAAATTCGTAAGTCAATAAAATAACGGATTGGTCCTTGAGTCGAGCACGACCGTAACATTCTTGACAAATGGAAGCGGTTCCACATAATTACCCTGTCTATATATAGAGTCTGGACGGACATTATCCCGAAATGTTATTGGAAATGTGCACTACGACCGGACGTAATAGGATTATTTCAATTCCAAATGGACCGCGTCCCATACCTTAACTAAACATTAAACGGATCAAGCTGGCTGTGAAGAACGAGCTAATCGCATTTGTTCTATGTGCATCGCCCCCAATATGCGGCGAGAGTGAGGTACAAAATACAGGACGATTACAAAGTTGTACGGGATATTTGATAATTAAATCGAGACGTGGAAATGCAATTGGTAGAGATATTTTTTGACTTTTACCACAATGATAAGGAGAAACATTTTTGGAACCGCTGCCTCCATCGATAGCTCAGCTGACTCTGTTGACATGTGCACAAATAATTTTTGCGTAAACATATTCGGTTTACTCACAGTTTTCGTCAACGTTTATATATTACCACCATGCCCATTAATTCGTTGTCTTCTCAAAAAGATAATAAGTGCGAATCCAAAAAAAAACGTATGACTTAAATATCTGTTCACATACGTCAGTGTAATGAGAACTAAAATAGAACTTCCATAGTACTGCTATTGTTTCTGTTTACTATAAAAAATAGACGGCGCACTATCTACGACCACGAGTAATCCAGAGGTTGTCAATAGGTTTTAACAACTTATTATTATTAATTTTGAGCACTGTTTTGTAGTTGCAATGGTTTTGATTATGTATTAAAATTGCTTATTAATGCATTCCAATTACTATTGTAGTTGTGTTCTTAATTGTAATAACTGCTTCCAGAGTTGTGGGTTTAGGACAATTAACAAAAACTCTTTTTTTTTCGACTACATATTTAGTTTTTCTCAAGACTTCATTAAAACAAGGCTAAAACATTTGTTGGTCTTGTTTTAATAAATGCATAAGCTTTCATAATTACTTTCCCATATGTGATGGAAACGTTTTCTTTTATTAACTTTATTGACAAGATTATTTTATAGTGGAATAGCCTTGACGAAGACTAAACGTATAGTGAAAATGTCGGCAAATTTTGTGAAAAAAAGGAGTTTTTGGAAATTGCCCTAAACCCACAATTCTCAAAACTATTCTACTTACCATTAAAAACAGGATTGTTTCCCAAAATGTCAGACTTCCGCATATTTTTTTTGACACTGGCACTGATGGTTTAGATGACCTGAGAATACACTTTACATAGTTAAAGTTGGAAAAAGATTGGCTTACTATTTCTGGTTATTTCTTAACATAATTATTCCCCTCGCTTTTACTAATTGTCACATTTTTCTCAAAATGATTTGACCGCTCCATTTCAGTCACCGGAGGCTCAATATTTTCTGACTGATCCATTAAAACAGCATGATGCGACGTACTACTAGAACCTGGAGTTGAAGTGTCATTGTAAAGAATCCTGTTAGCTAGTTCATTTTTGTTACTTAAACTGTCAGCAACATAACTTTCTGAAATTGTGGCTGATTTCCACCCACCATGTCTCTTGATTGCTAATACATCAACTTCTGTATTAGCCAGTAACGTTGCCGATGTTCTTCGGAATGAATTGCCTGTATATGTTTCAGGATGTCCTAGTTTCAAAAACTGTGCAATCTTATTAGGAATCATAGAAAGGTTATTCTTGCCGACTTGTTGGTTATAACATTTACCTGCTTGATAGCGCATAAAAAAGCGTGAAATTTCAGTTTTAATTTCCAATCTAATCTTGATATATTTCTTGAGAATTTCTAGATGAGAAATAAACCCAGACGAGAAGTAATTGTAAAGGTACATGACATACCATTTTTAGAATCTGGAATTGTAACTACAATAATGCCATCGAAATTTTTGAAATTGACGCTGTCCAAAGGTTTGCATAACTCATGGCATGTTCCTGCAATGCCTAAGACCGTCACTACCTTCATTAGCAAATATGTGCTATCGGGTGTCCGAACGAGAAAATCGTTGACTTGTTCTCTTGTAAAAACGTTTGACATTTTGGATGTGTAGCCGTCATTCTTACGTTTCAAAAATGTCCTCAGCTTGGAACATTTTTAAATGAAACCGTATACTTTTGATCCCGGAAATGAAAAGCGAATAATATCGGGTAATTTATTAAAAATCGACTTGACCTGTAAACGACCTTGAAGGTCATGTCAAGGTCATATCCGAACGTAAAAATTTCATTTTTTTCATTTCCGGGGTCAAAAATATACAGTTCCATTTAAAATTTTCAAGTTGACCTCTAAATGACCTTGGAGGTGGTCAAGGTCACATTCGACCGTAAGATTTTTCGCTCTTAACCATTTCCGGGGTCAAAAGTATACGGTTCCATTTAAAATTTTCAACTTGACCTCTAAATTACCTTGAAGGTCTTGGTCAAGGTCACTGTTGGATTTCTCACTCAAAATCCTACAACTTTTGTGCTAATCATTTTTTTGTTTGAGCAGTATTTTCTGAGATAAAGGGGGGTTCCAAATTTTATACCCCTGTATACACGTTCTCTATGAAAATAGTTGACTTAATCATTGAGTATTCACTCCACAAACTCGCCGGTGAGTTGAAGTTCTTGACTTTTCCATGAAATTGCTAGAAGTAACATTTCAGAAACACCAGTATTTTTGTTCTGGCACCATTCTTTGAAATTTCTATATGCTCGTCCGTAGCGTAGCAATGAAAATTCGCAGGTAGCATTTTGCTGCACTTTCTATTTAAAAATCACTCATTTAGAAATAATAATTCAATCCAGCAAAATTGCAACTTTTATGTAGCTTTGTTTATAAACACCTTAGAAACGAAAAAATCCAAACAACCAAAGCGACTTTGCAAGATTTCGATTAATTTCAAAATGAATTGATTAAGAAATATCAAAAAATTAAACCTAATCTTTATTTCATGAATCATAAAGAATTGTGGGAGCAGATAAAATGTTATACACCACGCAGCAGTTAAGTATAATTTATGTCTCGGACTCTATTGCAAAATCGTCCTCGACTGGTAAATAATACTTACCTCCTTTATGGTGTAAATAACTATTAACTAATTTAGCTGCCCAAGTTCGAAACTCACACTGTAGTATTGGAAATTTTGTTGTATCAATTTATTAATTAAATAATATTTACCTAACCCCTGCTATATTTGCACCATTATTTGTGACAAAGGGCAAGGCAATACGAATTTGCATATTATTACATATAGTGCTTGGTCGACTAGTTTCGGTTCATATTATACATAAGCCCGTAGTAAATCTTGTTAAATTATAATTCTGTTCGGAACATTTGGCAGGGATTTGTTCGAAATCGTTTGCGAGTTCACAGAAGGGTCCAAACTTTAACAGCATGTATTTCAAAAACCGAAATAGTGTATTACCGTACACGGACGGTCTCGAAAATTTGTAAAAGTTATTCCAGAGGGTTACGTTTCGCTACAAATTTTCTTGACCGGTAAAAAGCACTTACTGCTGGACGAGGATGTAGTCAGCAGGGTAGTTGTTTCCCACAACATCGTTGTTAACTTCCCCATTTCACCTACTGCGTCGCCAGCCATGTTTTACTAGTACTTACAAATTAGTAGGTCACTCTCTGCTATTGGATACAAAGCAATACATAGACATTGAGTATCAATTACAACTAATTGTAAGATATGTCAAATTCTGTATATCGCATCTCTACTCTCAATATTCGGCATATACAAGGTGCGTTCCAAAATAAACAGGACTTTTCAAAAATAGGTATTTTTAATGCCGCCATTTATTGGCAATTACATGCTTCAGAAAGGTAAATCCTTCACTGATGTACTGTCAAAGTTTCATGACATTTAGACGAATGTCTGATTGCGTCTGAAACAACAGTATGTTTGTGTAATCTGTACAAAAATGAGCATCGAACAATTGGACTGTCGAAAAGTGTGTACACGGTTTGTTTCGCACAAGTTGATTGACGACCAAAAATTGTCCAAAATTCCACATTCGAAGGACATCATTAAGGACGTCAAAAGGGACAAAAACTTCCTTTACAACCACAGAAAACCTAGAGTGTATGTTTCCTATCCCAAACCATGAGAACCGGTGGAGCCAAATTGCGGGGAAGTGGAGTGTGTGAGGTAATCTGACCGCGCATACTTTGAACAGGTCCGGATTAAGCAATATTTTTACACTTTTGATAAATACTCATTTTTCAAGTTTGGAATTCAGAAAATAATATATTTTAATGGCTTGCTTATATTAAATAAACCTACAAAATGATAAATATATTTATTGTCCTGTATGTTAGTTTAATATTTGTCTTTTAGTAGATTTTACTGAATTCAATATTTTAACTTCATGATTTATTCTCACATCGATATACTTTTCACATACAGTCTTCACAAGTTTTTATGCATATTTTTGAATATGTTCACATTCAAAAAGTTTTTTTTTAGGAGTTATTAAAAAAATAATATTATTTCTATTTCTTAAATTGTCATTTTTCTTTTTTAAACAACAGTTTGCTTACCACTCTTGGCAAGTTTAAAGTTGGCACTGCATTTTTGGATAAATTTTTAACGCTGTTTTTATTAATAATAATAAACCTCTCTTGAAAATGAACATATTACAGACGATTTTGAAGGCGCTCAATGCTTTTTCTTAATGACTTTGACCCATTCCAGTTTCATTTCCACCCGCGTTAGGAAACCTGAGAATAAAAACAAGAAAATGAACAAGAAAATGGGTAATACAATTTTATTCAGTAACTAATCACCTTTAATTTAACATTAATGTGTGTTTATTATTGAAATTATATGTTGAGGGTTCAATATTTATATAAATAAAAATAATTATTTTTCACAGTCATCATGAAAATAAACACCAATTGTGACAAAATACTGAGGGTTGCTTTCGCTATACAGCAAAAAAAAACGCTCTCTCAACGGTACAAATAAAGTATTTTATTGAAAACTAAATTCTATAGAAAAAGGCGTGTTGACGGGATGAGTGTTCGTTGGAGAGTTCCTGTGTGTGGAGTCGGTCGTAGATATATGAGTACGCATCTGGTCGTCGTCGGCGCCAGCCCGCCGTAGACCCTTCCTGGAAGGTTGGTGCGTCCGGCGGCGCTCTTGACGTAAAGCTTAAAATGAGTCACTGCGAACACTATCTGGGTGCTCTCGTCGTCGGTCGACATGGTTCACTCTTCGTGAATAGCTTCGCCATTGCCTGTGACATCTCCACTAACTTTTGCTCGATGCGATTCAGTCTGTCGTCTTCTGAACGGGTATGATTTTCGACGTAGTTTCCTTGTTTGAGGCTCATGTTGCTTGCTGCGTTGCGCGAAGTAAAAACCACTCTAACTGCACAAAATCGCGTATTTTCACTGAGAAAGATCACGTCGGTTGAAAAATCACGTCGGGGTCACCACTTGAGGGTTGCTTTTGCTGTACAGCAAGAATAAAACGCTCTCTCAACGGTACAAATAAAGTATTTTATTGAAAACTAAGTTGTATAGAAAAAGACGTGTTGACGGGATGAGTGTTCGTTGGAGAGTCCCTGTGTGTGGAGTCGGTCGTAGGTATTTGAGTACGCATCTGGTCGCCGGCGCCAGTCCGCCGTAGACCCTTCCTGGAAGGTAGGTGCGTCCGGCGGCGCTCTTGACGTAATGCTTAAAATGGGTCACTTGCGAACATGTATCCACAATACTAATTGTAAATAACCGGTTGATAATATGACCTTGAATAGCTGGAAATAAGTGCATGTGAGACGGAGAATGCAGTAATACTGAATAATAGAGTTATACACAGTTATTATACCGACTACTGCGACGCGACAGTATAAATTTGCCTCTCGAACAATCGAAAGTCGTAGAAAATGCGATATTGTAATTTGTTCCTAAAAAAAACGATATGAAACACCTTTTATAATGACTTAAAAACTTGGTGTACTGAAAAGAAAATTAAGGAAACATCTAAAAATTCATTACTGATTTATTTTGAATACAATATCGTGAAAGTGAATCTTCGCATCTTCAATTTACTCAATTTTAAAAAAGTGGATTGAATATTAATAAACGTATTAGCTGACAAGGCCAAAGAAAGAATATAGGATGTTTCTCTGAATGATTGCATTATTTGAGAATGTAAACATATCAGCTATGTGTTTTTTTATTAATTACTTATACATTTCATTTTTATTTTGGATTATTGTAACTGTTTGATAAGTATTATTAGGGTAGTTGTTGGGTACCTGGATGTCTGGTGTCGAAGAACATAGTTGATTTCATTTGATGAGATTTTTTTTAATTTGTTTGAATGATCTGAATACCTTAAAAAATGAGTGACAACATATGAAAGCTAATAACAGAACATACAGGGTGTAACGTAAAGGTTGGGAATAGATTAATCGGTGGATTCTTTAGTTTAAAAAATAAATTTTTGTCATATGAAGTTATGCTCTACGGGTTTTCTTTTCCAAGCTACAGGGCGTTAAAAAATATAAAAAAAATTAGTTTTTCTCCAATAACTTTCGAACATTAGAAGGTAATGGAATGAAATTTTATCCATAGCTTAATTTGATAATCCCCGAGTAACAGGAAAAAGATTGGCTTTGTAAGTTACTCAGTGGCGTGCGTACGGATTATACCGTAAGGTTTTTCGAAGAAAATTGTGGTAAGCCACTGGTGAAAACATTTTTTTGATATTTTTTTATGATCCACTTTTTATTTTAAACAAAATTACCCTCTTGCGTTTTATTCCTAGCTCTTGTCACTTTTCCGTAAATAAACGTTTTGTAAATACTATTTTTTCCCACTGCTAACATAGGAAAATGAAAATAAAAACATTATGAAGTATGCTTTGACCAAGCCACCAAAATTTGTTTTCAGATGTTTTCAGACAAAACATCATCGTCAGTTATGACATTTAGCTTTCCTTAAACGGTTGTATTTTGGTTTAGATCTGTTAGAAATGGACTACTCATTTCCAGAATTAGCAGATATGCATTTTATTTACGGCCTTGCCAACGGGAATACTGTGTTAGCTGTGCGACTTTAGAAGAAGTTCCAATTGAAACACGCCAGAACATGTGGTTTATGCATGATGGCGCCCCAGCTCACTTTAGGCGAGAAGTTAGAGAATACCTCAATGAAACGTTCCCCAATAAATGGATAGGTCGTGTAAGGCCAAGAGCGTGGCCTGCTCGTTCTCCCGAACTTAATCCGTTAGACTATTATGTGTGGGGGCACTTAAAAACCATAGTTTATTCCGTTCCCATTTCTGATGTACAGATTCTTCGTCAAAGAGTTGAAATGGGCTGTCAGCTAATTCGAGATATGCCTGGAATTTTTGGACGAGTAAGAGAATCCATGAGAAAACGCATTGAAAAATGTACTGAAGTTGGGGGGCAACATTTCCAGCACATTTTGTAATCTTGTTTGTTGTTTATTATTTCTTATTACCTACTCAATAAATTCTTTAAATTCCTAAGTCACTAGTGTTTTTTTATTATTGTTAAAATAATGTGATACTTTAATATCATTTTCAATACAAATAAGTCTTTTTTTAATGCCTATTTGACCATTTTCGGTGGCTGAGTCAAAGCATACATCATAATGTTTTGTTATTTTCATTTTTCTATGTTAGCAGCGGGGAAAAATGGTATTTACAAAAGTTTTATTTGCGGAAAAATGACAAGAGCTAGGAATAAAACGCAAGAGGGTAATTTTGTTTAAAATAAAATGTGCATCATAAAAAGATATTAAAAAAATGTTTTTACCAGTGGCGTACCACAATTTTCTTCGAAAAACCTTACGGTATAAGACGTACGCACACCACTGAGTAACTTACAAAGCCAATCTTTTTCCTGTTGCTAGGGGATTATCAAATTAAACTATGGATAAAATTTCATTCCATTATCTTCTAATGTTCGAAAGTTATTGGAGAAAAACTAAATTTTTTGAAATTTTTTAGCGCCCTGTAGTTTGGAAAAGAAAACCCGTAGAGCATAACTTCATATGACAAAATTTTATTTTTTAAACTAAAGAATCCACCGTTTAATTTATTCCCAACCTTTACGTTACACCCTGTATATGTAGTTTTGAAAGAAACTTTATAAATTTTTGTTATAAAACTTTGAAATAATATAATTGACATTTTTTTTAATTTACTGGTAGCATTGGCCAAATCAGAAGCTATTACAGGTATTGAACAAGTGTGTCGAGTTCAGAATTGAAATGTCCTGAAGCTTATATCAGGCAGCCAAAGTATATTAGTTAAGATCAGCCGCTCGAAGGGGATATGTCAAAGTTAGATAGGATCGGGTGGAACAGCTTATTGTATTCTCACCCCAATGAACTTTTTCATTACTTGAGCCAAATGATTTCCTCCCATCTATTTTCAAAGGTGCTTACTTTCTCAAAGTGAGCGATACTCATCGGTGAATTTAAACTGGATGTGGCGTCTTAACGAGTCTGCGAAAATTTTCAAAAGTTTACGGTTGTTGATACATTTTTCTGGAACAATATAGACATGAATATTTTAGAACCTTTATTAATTATTAAAAGCTTTCGTTGGAGGTTTTCAGAGAGAAAGTGTCAAATTCCTCACTATCTATTTTTTAATGAATAATTTGGCGACGACTCGTTTCGGGTCTACACCATCTTCAGGTCTTATTTTAAGGCTACAAAAGAAACAAGAAAAAACTGTGGTCAAGTAAAATAATATAATAGATGAAATTATATCAGTAAGAGAAGCATTCTAATCAATTTTTGTCCAAAAATGTTTTATATACAATATCAAAGTAAAAAAAAAACATTTTATCCACAATCACTTTATAATCGGACTATTATCCACACATAGTTCATAAAACCATCTAAAGTGATTAGTCCAATTAACTAAGCCTTTAAATCGAAATTTTGCCAACTTGGCTGAATTTTTGATATGAGTTAGTTTAAGGTATATTATAACAATAAGTGAGAGTAATTTTTTGTTCAACCCCCGGCCAAGGGTGGAAAAAGATAAAACAAAGGGCTTTTTCAAGATAACTCAAAAAGGGTAAGAGCTAGAAAAAAAAGTTTTTCATGAAAGTTGTAAAGCAGACAATTCTACATAAAAATGGTCGCTTAGCTTTTTCTTGTACTATTAAAATTAACAGAGTTAGGGAGGCTAGAAGTTAAGGGAAGATTTCAGATTTTTTTCTAGCTCTTACCCTTTTTGAGTTATCTTGAAAAAGCCCTTTGTTTTATCTTTTTCCACCCTTGGCCGGGGGTTGAACAAAAAATTACTCTCACTTATTGTTATAATATACCTTAAACTAACTCATATCAAAAATTCAGCCAAGTTGACAAAATTTCGATTTAAAGGCTTAGTTAATTGGACTATGATACTTTGTCCACTCGTGGAATAATGTAACTTTATTTCACTAATAGAGTAATGAAAAAATTATAAATCTATAATAAATCAAATTAATTTATTTACTTATTAACATTAACACATATAGTAATAGATATTTCGTTTTTTGTTTTATCACCACATTTAACATTGTTGCCATCATTTTCGGAACACATAACATCTGCCGAAGTTTGTGAAGAATTTTCATAAGTTACGGATGTCTCCTCTTGTAAGGAACAGTTATATTTTTCTTGGATTTTCCTTGCGATATCAAGTTTGTTAGATATAGACCCCTCAACATAACTTTCTGCTACAGAGGACCTCTTCCATCCACTATGCCGTTTCAGCACCTTTATTGGCCAATAAAGTTGTTGAAGTGCGCCTCACAATGGCCAGTATATGCTTCCGAATTTGCGATATTTAAATACTGCTTAAAACACTTATACAATAAATAACTATAATTAGTTTAGAGTTTTAAAAATGTTAAATTTTTAATGCCTATAACGTTACAGATATTATATTGCAATATGTTTTAAATACTAACATGTATCGTTGGTGTATTAAAATTATGTGAATTTTATTGTAGTGGCTTGATGATGTCATAATATATAGAGTGACGAAACGTTGACAGTAAAAATATGCGTGTTCTTTGAAGTCCTTTAGAATGTTTCTACATCGTTCTAAAAACATTTAATTTATTAATATTTCCAATAATTATTTTTTAATTTTAGGTACATAATTTAATAGCAAATATTTTAGAAAAATCACTTTATTTTATTAAAACCTATTTTTACATTATTAAACTACATAATACTAAATAATTGTTTGTTTAGTTTCATTCAAGATTTTTAAGGAAGTTATTGTTTCAATTGTCAGTGTTGCGAAAAACAACTACTCCGACGGCTATATGCACCTACCGGCATTGAATTATACTCGCAACACCTAGTGCAACAGCTAGGGTCGTTCGTCAGTTTAACCCACCAGGCACAGAACGACCCTAGCTGTTGCACTAGGTGTTGCGANCGCAACACCTAGTGCAACAGGTAGGGTTGTTCGTCGGTTTAAACCCACCAGGCACAGACCGGTTTCGGACTTATTAGTTCTCATCAGTGTGTCATAGGTGAGACAACCGACGAACGAACCAGCTGTTTTGCGTCGTATCGTCACGACAAGGAAATACATCGTACGCGGGAGCACAAATGTCTCCATGCACGACAGATGGAGCCATTTGCGCTCCCGCGTACAAAGTTATTGTTTCAATTTTGATTTAAAAAATGTTTAAGAAACGCTACGAATAAATATTTTCAGGCCATATTTTCAAGTTGTACTTGTAGAAAATATATGTTTCTCCCTTTTATTTATTCTTAAGCTTCTCTACTAAAAACATTTAATGAAGGACTTTCCGAATCAGTCATTCGTACGCTGTAAAAAATTAATTTCACCTATCCACCGCTCCAAATTGGGAACAGTAATGTATAATTACAGACGTTTCATTTCGAACAAACTTTCAATTTCAAAAGTAATCTGTATAATTAGGCTATTCTTTAGGGACCTTCCCTTCTAAATTTAATTTCGTTAAATATTTGTTCTTGCTTTTAGCAATGCTCGCGCCGATAACGTTGCGTTTGTTTGGATTATTTGATGAATTAGTCTAACTTTTACTGCTGCAAAAAATTACAGGAGGCACGGAGAATCCATTACAAAGTATTCGGACTCTGGAATAAATTTTAGGTTATTTGCAGGAGCATATTTTATAGCCAAGAAACTAGAATATTGATCCCTTCATCAGAGTACCTTTCTTGTTTGCTTGCTGTCAATATTTTAAACAAAAAACATGTATTTTACATACACTTCCAAGCATATTTTTTTGTAAAACTGTCATTAAAAATGACATTTTTAATTCATTGATAAGTCAACTAAAAATTGACTTTTATACTGTTGCGTGTCAAAAAAACTTTTAACGCTAGTGTTCAAAATAAATTGCATATTACTATATAGTAACTATATAGTAATATGCATTCTTCTAAATATAATAGAATGCTGTATTAGTAAAAGAAAGAATATATTATTTCGAAACATTAATACATATTTATTCGAACAAGTATAAATTATTTATTTAGAAACATAATATTTATTAATATTACAACTCTAACAGTTACTTATGTTATTTCCCTGAGAAGTAATTGCCGAGGTATTCGGTTTTACTGCAATACTGTCGTCGACGTCACCTGATGACGCTGATGTCAAGGGTTCTCTAAAGCAATTGCAGCATTAGAAGAGGTACTGGTACTGGGAAGAATTCTCTCAGCAATTTTATTTTTGTTTGTAATAGAATCATCGATGTATCCCTCAGCAAAGACTGATGGTTTCCATCCACCAAGTCGTTTTATTGTAATTAAATTAACTCCTGAATTTGCTAACAAAGATGCTGAAGATCTTCGGAAACAATGGTCAGTAAACTGCTTCGGATCTGGCAATTTCAGAAATTCGGCAATATTGGTAGGAATCTTCCCAAAAGTATTTATCCTAACAGGTTGAACAGTTACACTATTGTTGTTAACGTAATTTAGAAAAAAGCGAAGCAACGGCGATTGGCATTAATACAACATATTTATTGCAATAATTCATATAGCTTCCAACGATATATAAACTACGACGAACGTTGGTTTCAGTCTCCAAAATATGAATCAATAAGGAGTTTTCTGATTTTTCAATATCATCCAATGTTAATTTACAGAGCTCTTCACGACTACATTCTGCAAATAAACAAAAAATTGATGTAACCTGGCTTTTAGGCACAGTACATAAACTCTGATTTAGATTTCTTATTTTCCTTTTTAGCAGCGATTTCTAACAGATCTAAAGTTGCCCTATTTGCGACTTCTTCAACATCTAATGGAACAATAAAATTATTTTCATTTCCCGTATTTTCTTGTTCAAAATAATTTCACATGAAACATGAGGCGTCTAAATGACTCATAATTCACTAGTATAATTTTACATAATATTTTCTTCAGTGCACCGTTTATTTATTTATCCAGAAGAATCCAGTAGCCACTCACGCCACATTATTTCACTTAGGCGGTTGGAACCTCCCGTGGGCATGATTTAAACATCAAAGCAGGAAAATACAAAACCGCAGCGGCGGCGTTTGTCAAGAAAATACTTGGTACGATTTGTGACACCGGGTAAGGTGAGAGTTGACCCTGGGCGGAAGAAAAGATCACATTTCAAAGAACGGAACTCTGGAGTAATTTACAGCATTTAGAATATCTGATATCCCACTTGAATGCTGATTGAGACATGCCTAAGCGTTTAATAACTGTTTTGGCAATGAACATATTTGTGTGTGCTTATACGGAGTGTTCTCAAAGTCCGAGGAGGAATTTTTTTAACAATAGCCATTAAAAATGCTCAACCATATACAGGGTGATCCATTAACGGTATCGAACGGCTGTATATTGGAAACTAGACGTACTACGATTGTGGAGTAAAAAATCTATTAACAAATACGGCCAAAAGAAATTGATTTAAAATATTTTCAAGTTTGTAAATTCACCACTAGGGGGCGTAACTGCTATAGTATTACAGAGAATTGTCAGTATTTCGAAATTTCGCCTATATAACCTAAGTTGAAAATATAATTTTTAAATACACTGTTAAGCTCTTCACAAGTTTTGTTTGAACTTTTTTTTTGTTATTACCATAGCAACGTCAGTATGAAGGATGAACAAACAACTTGGGTAGCGAATTCAGGCATGAAAGAAAAAAAAAGACGAGGTCTAGACCATACTAATTTTTTTTTTTAGTTTTTGTATATTTTACCACCTGTAAAGTTAATCAATGTCAAACGGATCAGTCAGTCTAACGAAAAATCTCAAATTGTAAAAGCAGATAAATACAAAATACAAAACAAATTAAAAAATATTAAAAAAAAATATTATGAGAAACCAGAAATTTAGGTATGCAAAAATATCTGAGATCAGGCATGGCACTTGACTGCTTATATCGCGGAAAACAACTACACCATGTGCTATATTCCCTAACCTAGCATTAAATTACACCCCAATAACCAATAACGAACTATGTTAATAGTTTTTGAAAAATTTTTCTAATGAATTTTAAATAAAAGCATAATACTGTGACAAAATATCTTTTAAGAAACTTTGTAGGAAATAGCAGATAAATTTTATTAAATTCTTCTCATTTTGTTAAACTCGTATAAAATGTATATGCTCAGGGAAAGACATATTTGAAATAATTTGATCCTGTTGAGTCTGAATTTAATTTCGCCCTTTTAATTTTGAAAAAGTAGCATGGTATCTAGGTGAATAAGGGAAGAGAAAAGAGCTGTTTACGATACAAGTTTTAAAAGTGTCATATTTCATGTGGAGAGCAATTTTAGCGTGTATTTCATACATGCATTACTTTTTTACGAGACGGGTAATAGCTAGAAACTTTGTAAGACTATGTTGTGTTTAAACTTTAAAATATATCTAAATAAATGTGGGTGACAGTTACAAGCTTCAGTACTATTTCAACGGTGTAGAAATGTTTCATTGTTTCGCGCTTTTTACGCCAGTACAAACGTTGAAACAATTTTATAAGGAATGGTGGCGTTTCTGAATTTGAAACGGTGCTATTATGTAGCAATTTTTTTTAAATTTATTAATTAATGTTAAATTAAATTAATTTTTTTACAGATATGAAAAAGTAAAGGAAAGATCCCAACATGGCCTAATAAAATAGAAAGGGAATAGAATTTTGTGTCTGTCTATGTCAAATTTCACGTATTTGTTTATCAAATGCCACTGAAAATAAAAAAAATCTATTTTATTTAGAAAATGAACCATTTTTGAGTTATTATTTTTTTAAATCTAAGAGAAGCTTTAATGATAACCCAAAAAATACTAATTTCTTTAAAAAAATTATACGTTTTCATAAATATGATCATTAAATACAATGTCGCCATAAAAACAACACAGTGCGTTCATGATGAAAGGAACAAATTCGTTCAAAATTAAGGTAATTATTTTGTTAAAAACCGCTCGGACACGTCGATTAGTATTTTTAGTTGTGGATTTTTTGACATAAGAAAATTATATACAGGGTGTCTCAAGAGGAACATATGCAGCCATAACTTATTTTTTTTAGTGGAACACCCTGTATATTATGCCATTTTTGAATTGTACGATAAATTCTGAACACTTTTTATATAATATTGAATGTGGTACAGATAAAGTAAATTTGTGTGCAAAACCCTCCAAACACTTTGATGACTTATGTTAAACTGTTCAGATAATCTTCGCGTACTACTTGACGGATTAGCTTCCACTTCTTGTAGGATTGCTTCTTCTAGTTGTGATGTCATTATTGTTCTCGGTCTACCAATACGTTCAGCGTGAGCATTTAAAGATCCAGTTTCGCACAGTCTAGCATGGAGCCTTATGAAAGTTTTTTCTGATGGAAGTGGTCTATTGGGAAATCGTTCCTGGTAAATTCGACGTGCTTGTGCAGCATTTCCATCTGCTAGCCCATAAATGAAATNAAAAAAAATCTATTTTATTTAGAAAATGAACCATTTTTGAGTTATTATTTTTTTAAATCTAAGAGAAGCTTTAATGATAACCCAAAAAATACTAATTTCTTTAAAAAAATTATACGTTTTCATAAATATGATCATTAAATACAATGTCGCCATAAAAACAACACAGTGCGTTCATGATGAAAGGAACAAATTCGTTCAAAATTAAGGTAATTATTTTGTTAAAAACCGCTCGGACACGTCGATTAGTATTTTTAGTTGTGGATTTTTTGACATAAGAAAATTATATACAGGGTGTCTCAAGAGGGACACATGCAGCCATAATTTATTTTTTTTAGTGGAACACCCTGTATATTATGCCATTTTTTAATTGTACGGTAAATTCTGAACACTTTTTATATAATATACCATATCTCTTAAATCAGCGGTTTTCGTAATAATGACTTTTGAAAATTGGTATTTTTAAATACACACAAGTAATTAAATAAAATGTTTAAATTGAACAACCTTGAATATTTTTTTAAAAGCCATCGAAAACAACCTAGTATGCCAAATTTTATCTTAAACAAAACAATTTTCTTCGTATTAATCGTTTTTCATTCTTTGATCCCTAGACCATTATTATGTAATATTTTGTGGCAATAAAAAAACAAACTATCACTCGCGTTTAGTTTGTGAGTGCCATTTTGTCAATTTTACGTTTCATTTAAAAAATGCATTTATCTGAGAAAGAACGTATTGAAGTACTTATGATGACTGGTTTTGGAGACAGAGTGCATACTCAACAAGAAGTGTGTAATTTATTTAATGTAACTCATCCTGGTCGACCTCCAATTACTAGATCTACTGTCAGCAAAATTGAAATGAAATTTGTTGAACACAGCTACGTTAGAGATTTACCCAAAGGAAGACCAGCATAAATATCAGAAGATTCTAAACTAGAAGTTTGACTGGAAACTGTAAATAATCCCCATGTAGCCGTTAGGACAATCTCCAGGAATTGTAATTTGTCATCGGGATCTGTGTCACAAATACTCCGAAAAAATAAATATCATCCTTATAAGGTTCAATTGATACATGAACTATTAGAAGACGATTTTAACCGAAGAACGCAGTTTTGTGAGCGGATCATTGAGACGAATAATCAAAACATAGATTTGACACGAAAAATAAATTTTTCTGATGAGGCTACTTTTGTGGACACGTAAACAGACAACACTGCAGGTACTAGGCAACTGGAAATCCTCGTTGGACACAAGTCTGTCACACACAGCATCGTCAAAAAATAAATGTTTTTGCAGATACATATTGTCGAAAACAGAATTCTTGGACTTTGTTGTTTTGAAGAAAATTTAAATGGAGAACGCTACTTAGACTTTCTTCAGATTGAACTCATCCCAACTTTAGCTGCTGTGTTCCTAATCCACAAGATCCAAATATCCCTCATAATGACATTTGGTTCCAACACGATGGTGCACCTCCTCATTTTGCAGTTGCTGTTCGACAATTTCTTGACTTGACTTTCCCTAATAAATGGATTGGACGTAGATGTCCTATTGAGTGGCCATCAAGGTCACCGGGTTTAACCCCTTTATTTCTTCTTATGGGGTAATTTGAAACCTAAAGTTTATGTGAATAGGCCAAATAATCTTTATGACCTGAAACAAAGAATACACCAGGAAATAAAACTTATTCCAGCAGAGGTAGTTGAATATTTTCAACGGGAAACAATCCTTCGACTACAATAAAATATTGAAGTAAACGGACAAAACATGGAACATTTCTTACAATGTTATTTATTAATAACAATGTTTTATGATTAAACATTATTATTTTTTCCATTTATCACATTACAAACGTCATTATCACGAAAACCGCTGATTTTAGATATACAGGGTGGGCCATTAGTGTGAGAAAGTACACTAACTCCCTTGTTACTTATAATACAGAAAAAAAGTTTATATAAAAGTTGTACAGAATCAAGAAACCTAAACTACAAAATTAATTTCAAACATACAGGGCGATGAGTAAAAACGGGACACGCCAAACATTACATTTTTTAAATGGAACACCCTGTATATTTTTAAACAGTTGGATTTCTGAGAAAATTCTATATATGGCAATATAAACAGTTTATCATTTTAGTGCGGGGTTGCCAAGTTATGTAGAAAATTCTTAGAATTTTGGAAAAAACATGACCTCGAAGAAGTTGTATTAACTTTCAACTACTAAC